>NC_133653.1:152762185-153062185 GCF_009905375.1 Apium graveolens
AGAAAACAATTGGGGGTACTTTTCTAGCATTGCGCTCTCTAGTTCCCAAGTTGATTCTTCCACATTATGATTCTGCCATAGTACTCTGACTAGCTTGATCACTTTGTTCCGAAGCACCTGCTCCTTCTTATCCATAATCCTTACTGGCTTCTCCACGTAAGTTAGATCTGCTGCATATCCACCTGCTCGTACTCCACTATGTGCCTGGCATCTCGATGATACCTCCTTAGCATTGACACATGGAACACATTATGAACTTGTTGCAAATTAGGGGGTAGGGCTAGCTCGTAAGCTAACTTTCCAATCCGTCTTAATATCTCAAAAGGTCCAATGTATCTTGGGCTTAGTTTTCCTTTCTTTCCGAACCTCATTAATCCCTTCCAAGGGGATACTTTCAGCAGTACTAAGTCCCCTACTTCATATTCCTTGTCCTTTCGGGCTAGGTCTGCATATTTCTTTTGTCTGTCTTGGGCTGCTACAAGTCGCCCTCTGATAAGATCCACTATATCTTTGGTCCTTTGGACCACTTCGGGTCCGAGCATCTTCCGCTCTCCTACTTCATCCCAGTATAAGGGAGATCGACACCTTCTTCCGTACAGAGCCTCATAAGGCGGCATCCCGATGCTAGCATGAAAGCTATTGTTATAAGAAAACTCGATCAACGGCAGGTGATCATCCCAACTTCCTTTAAGGTCTATTGCACAGACTCTCAACATATCCTCTAGTGTCTGGATGGTCCTTTCACTCTGTCCATCCGTCTGGGGATGGTACGCGGTACTCATATTTAACTTGGTCCCCGCACATTCCTGAAAGCTCCTCCAAAATCTGGAGTTGAACCTTGGGTCTCGGTCTGAGACAATGGACGCTGGGACTCCATGTCGCGTCACTATTTCCTTAAGGTAAATGTCCACCAGTCTATCGACTGTATATCTCTCATTGATAGGAATGAAATGAGCTGACTTTGTCAATCGGTCTATAATTACCCAAATGGCGTCGTGATTGGCTTTCGTCCTTGGCAAGCCTACAACAAAATCCATCGCTATCTGTTCCCATTTCCATTCGGGAATCTCCAGGGGTCGCAAAAGTCCACTGGGTCTCTGGTGCTCTGCCTTTACTCTTTGGCAAGTCAAACATTTGTTCACCCATTCTGCTACGTCCCTCTTCATGTTGGGCCACCAGTAATATTCCTTCAAATCCCTATACATCTTGGTACTTCCTGGGTGAATGGAATACCTTGAACTATGGCTTTCATCCAAAATCTCATCTTTAAGTTCTTGAACATTCGGAACCCAAATTCGGTAGGAGTACCTCATTATCCCTTTATCATCTTTCTCAGTATGGATCTCTTCTCCAGTCATTGACTTTCTGTCTTCATTCATTATTTTTTCTTGGCACAATCTGATCTTTTCCAATAATTCTGGCTGCATTGAGATCTCAAAAAGCTTTTCAGTTCCGGTTCCGGTTACCTTTACCTCTATTTCCATTTTCTCAAAATCCTTTATCAATTCTTCCGAAGTCGTTATCATTCTGAGTCTTTCCTTTCTACTAAGGGCATCAGCCACCACATTGGCTTTCCCTGGATGATAGAGAATCTCACAATCGTAGTCCTTGATGAGTTCTAACCATCTCCTCTGGCACATGTTGAGCTCTTTCTGCGTAAATATGTACTTGAGGCTCTTATGGTCTGTGAAAATCTCGCACTTCTCTCCATACAAGTAGTGCCTCCAAATTTTTAAAGCAAATACTATTGCCGCGAGCTCAAGGTCATGAGTAGGATATCTAACCTCGTATTCCTTCAATTGTCTCGACGCATACGCGATAACTTTACCGTGCTGCATAAGCACACATCCTAATCCTTTGTGCGACGCGTCACTATATATCACAAAATCTCCTTTTCCATCCGGCAATGCCAATACCGGAGCCGTTATCAACCTTTTCTTTAATTCCTGAAAACTGTTCTCGCATTTCTCCGTCCATTCAAACTTCTCTGTCTTACGAGTAAGTCGTGTCAAAGGGGCTGCGATCTTCGCAAAGTCCTGCACAAATCTACGATAGTAGCCGGCCAATCCTATGAAACTTCTTACCTCTGTGGGTGTGGTTGGCCTTTCCCAATTTGAGACCGCCTCTATCTTGGAGGGGTCGACCAATACTCCTTCTTTATTGATCACATGTCCTAAAAACTGTACTTCCTTCCGCCAGAATTCACATTTCGAGAATTTGGCATATAACTGCTCCTCTCTGAGTATTCCTAGAGCTATCCTTAAATGCTCTGCATGTTCTGCCTCAGTCCTTGAATAGATCAAAATATCATCGATAAAAACTATCACACACTTGTCCAAGTACTTCTTAAATACTCTATTCATTAAATCCATGAAAGCTGCTGGGGCATTGGTTAATCCAAAGGACATTACCAAGAACTCATAATGCCCATACCTGGTACGGAACGCTGTCTTGGAAATATCTTCGGGCTTAATCTTTAGTTGGTGATATCCAGTTCTCAGGTCAATCTTGGAAAAATAAACAGCATCCTTTAGCTGGTCGAACAGATCGTCTATTCTAGGTAATGGGTACCTGTTCTTTATGGTTAGCTTGTTCAACTCTCGATAGTCTATGCACAACCTCATGCTCCCATCTTTCTTCTTAACAAATAAAACTGGTGCTCCCCACGGAGACACACTGGGTCTTATCATACCCTTATCCAAGAGTTCCTGCAATTGGATAGCTAATTCCTTCATTTCTAACGGGGCTAACCGGTAAGGTGCTTTTGAAACTGGCGCCGTCCCTGGGGCCAACTCAATAGCAAATTCAATCACTCTATCGGGTGGTAATCCCGGAAGGTCTTGGGGGAATACATCTTCAAATTCGTTGACTACTGGAATATCTTGTAAGTTGGGCACCTCCTTCTGTGTGTCCACCACATAGGCTAGGTAAGCCTCACTTCCTTTTCGTAGCATCCTTCTGGCCTGAGCCATGGTCAAAAATTTCTGCGTCTGCCTCTTTCCTCTAAATATAATTTCTTTCTTCCCGGGGATATTTAACTTAACTTTCTTCCCTTTACAGTCTATCTGAGCATCGTTGCTAGATAGCCAGTCCATTCCCAAAATCACATCAAACTCCCTAATTTAAAAGGAATCAGATCAACACTGAAAGATTGCTCCCCTATGCCTATCTCACAGGCGGGGTGAATCTGGTTAACAGGAATAATTTCATGATTGGCTATTTCTACTTGTAAGGGTTCTATCAAGGGTTTAGCCTTAAGTCTTAACTTACGCGCAAAGTCCCTTGATATAAAAGATTTAGTTGCTCCCGAATCAAATAAAACATTTGCACTGACTGAATTTAGAGAAAGGGTACCTGCTATCACATCTGAATCTTTCATAGCATCCTGGACTGTCATGTTGAAAGTCCTCGCAGTAGGTGGCTTATTAGAAGCAGCCCTGCTTGCTCCCGAAGCTGCTGGTTTGTTCATTGGGCATTCTCTCTTCCAATGACCTGGGCGTCCGCACTGATGACAAGTGGTGGTTGGAATGACGGCAGGGGCTGACGAAGGGCATTTGTGAGAATAGTGGCCCACTTGCCCACACTTAAAGCAGGTTACTGGCTTTCCTTTACACTCCCCAGTGTGATTCCTTCCACAAGTGTTACAGGTTGGCAATGGGGGTCGAGACTGGTTGGAATAGGACATTCTTGACTTCTGGCCGCCCTGGCTCACACTCACACTCATTGGTCGCTTAAACCCAGTGTTCTTTCCCGGTAGGGACACTGCTCCTCGATTAAACCTAGTTGGGAAGCTCCTTCCTGCGGAACCTCCACCCATGCTCATACTTTTCCTCTTTATTCCTTTCTTCTCTCTTTCCTTCTGCATCTGTTCACTTCCGACTTCTACAATCGTTGCTTTTTGCACCAGAGTGGCATAGTCCGTAAGCTCAAGGATTGCCACCCTATTCTGAATCCATGGTTTCAGTCCCTGCTGAAACCTCCTAGCTTTCTTTTCCTCAGTGCTCACAAACTCCGGCACAAACCTTGATAACTCAGTAAATTTCGCTTCGTACTCTGCTACAGACAAGTTATTCTGCTTTAGCTCCAAGAACTTGAGCTCCATCTGGTTTTCCATAAACCTCGGGAAATACTTTCCCAGAAACAACTGACTAAATCTCTCCCAGGTTATAATAGCATCTGTCTCCATGTTTTTCTTGGCCTCCCACCAGTAGTTAGCTTCTCCTTTCAGAAGGTAGGTAGCAAATACAGTTTTCTGCGCCTCATTGATACTCAAAATCTCAAAAGATTTCTCCATTTCCTTTAACCATGCCCTTGCCTCAACTGGGTCGGCTGATCCGTGGAACTCAGGGGGCTTAAGGGACTTAAAAGCCCTGAAAGAGTTTGCCACTGCATTGTTACTTCCTTGAGGGGGTGGGTTGGGTTGACGTTCCAAATTCTGTCTTAGGAGTTGCATAAACTGGCCCATGGGATCCATGCCTGGGTTTGGTACTGGTTGCTCAACCTCGGTTTCTCCTTCTTCAGCCTCTACCTCGAATCCCTCAACATCATACGTTTCCTCTTCCTCTTCATACAGGGAGTCATCCTGTTCCACATAATCCTCATCTTCCTCTTCACTGTGATCTTGGTTTCTATTGTCCTGATTATGGCTTCCCTGGTCCTCAGACCCAGGGTTCGCCCTAGTTCCAATCTTTCTTGGCGGCATGATTCTGATAATAATAAAAACAATTATTGGGAAAAATTCAACGTTAGGTCACAATCATATATAACATTGTGCCTTGCACAGCTCTTATAATGGGGAGAACGTATATCGCAATTCTATTATTTTAAGAAAGTTCTAATACGAAGTGCAGTAATAACAATAATAAAACAGTGATCCCGTCACTATGGAACTGAACTGAAAGGAAACAAATATATACATAATGCGAGAGTACATAGTTTGATCTGGTCAAAAGTACAACAGTGCTACAGTCATCTGTCCCAAAAGTGATACACAAGAGTCTATCTGTCTAGTCAGAAAAAGGGATGCTATATACAAGTCAACTATCCCGGAAAATTGGCTCTTACTAAGGCCTCGGCTAACTAGACAACTAGACTATTCCATCATCAATCCTGAATCACACACCCGAACGGGTCAGCTCCCAAACCCTTTCCATCGCACGACGGAAGATATAGTCGGCCTGCCGCCTAGAGATCCTACCATGCCTGTCCCCCTGGAGAGATCTGAGTCTCGCTCGGGACGTGAGCTCTATCCCTGTAAGCTCCCTCCTCAAGGATCGGGGTATAGAAGCCCTGGTCTCATAAGCTCGGGTACGCCTACCCGCCCTCTCTGCATCCAACTCCCTCCTGGCCTCATCCAGTCGGGCCTCGGCAACAGCCACTCGGGTCCTCAAAACATCCTGAACATATCCATGAGCTAACGAAAACTGCCTCTGGGCAGGGTCAAGAGGTGGTGAATCTGGAGCCGCTGAGGGTGCCTCCTCGGTCTGCCTAGGCTCGGAAGTATGGGTCTCTGAGCTGTCATCATCAGGAATCCAAGATAGTGGTGGAGGGGTAGGGGCTCTGACCACCGGAAGTGTGGGTAAAGGGATACCAGCATACACTACCATAGATCCAACACGCTCCTCAGCTACTGGGACCTCATCCGGGTCCTCCTCATCTGGAATAGCAATAACCTCTGTCTCTGACTCCTCTGAGGGGTCCTCCTCATCTGAAACAGCAATGACCTCCGTCTCAGGCTCCTCTGGGGGGTCCTCCTCATCCTCCTCCATCTCAGGCTCCTCCTGATCCTCAACATCCAGCAATGCCTCATCATGCTCATGCTCGTACATCTCAGGGTCCTCCATCTCAGGCGCCTACACATTAAACGAGCTAAGTTACTATCATGATACTTATAAGGGTTCCCGTAAGGGTTTTAGCTGTCAGTACTACTTTAAGTAGTCCGACCATGAACTTGGCAAGAGTTCTTATTATCTTTGTGAGTTTATTATTTTATCGTCGCATCATCTCTGAGGTTTATAACGCTTAGCTCTGATACCATTTCTGTAACACCCCCAGATCCGGGGTCGGGAATCCGGGTTGTCACGGTCTTTCTTTCCACAATATCACTTTACTTAATTAATAATAAATACCCTCATGCTGTGACCCCACACTAACACACACCACAACTCGTTATAGTCTCAGAGATGAAATTGAAATAAGTACAAGTCTTTGAATCCACAATTTAAAATTATTACAACCCAAAATGATTACTTGATAATTTACAGTTAATTGCCATTATCTGCCACAAGTTATAATTATACATAATTGGATTCTCAAAAGTAGATGGTCTAAACTACAATGGATCTACCTCTGCAGCTATAGCAGCTACAATATCAGCGGGAAGACGCGGGACGCTTCCCACGCGCTTGCGCTGGGTCTGCTGGAGTCTGGCCATCTCTTCTAACTGTTGTTGTGTGATGAAGAAATAAAGCAAGAGTGAGCCTTACAGCTCGCAAGATAATATGTAGTGATAACAATAATACAAGTATCTAAATGGATACTTACTAAAATCTTTATCGTGTGTAAGATAATTACTTACTAGATATAAGTAAAAACAAGGAATGAAGTTACCAATACTTCCCCACACTTATATCATTTATAAAGCTACTTGAACTATCACCGTTCAAAGTATAATAAAATTCACGAGGTCATCCCATAGATGAGACCACAAATAAACTTGAAAATATTTGATCTTTGAAATATTTTGAAAAGAAATGAAGTTACGAGATACTTCATTCAATGGATACACCAATAAAAATGTTTGACCCTGTCAATGCTTCGGCAACCACCCATTAGTAGCCTTTCGATCGAAATGCTACGGGTAGTGTTGCAGAATTATCCAAATGGATGATGAACTCATTACGGGAGTTTACCGCGCCAGGAAGACCACTTACGATGATCAGTCGTAGTAGTACAACCCCACCATTTTCTACATGTAGAGGAGAACCTGTCGGATTTACTTGTCAACCGAACACTGAACTCCTAAGGAATGGACCGCCTTAGCGGAACTTCCAGGCCATTTGGGCCAATATAATAAGGCTGGGCCGGCGCTACTCGACCACTTACGCCACTCCTAGTTCAGATGAAATCCATGACTCTGAAACGTAAAGCTCGTTTCCCCCTTTCCCCAAGTAGAAACTTGTTGATACGGCTCCACCAAGAAGTCGTACCTAGTTGGAAAGGAAAACTCACCGATATTTCCCAGGCGATGCCTGTTAATGGATTAACTTGTTCCAAGAATTTTACTTCCCGAATATTGGGTAAGTAATCAAAAACTCTTTTACCAAGACAGCAACCTTGTTGCGAATATAAAACACACCACCGAGCCGGATCCCCCAGGTTTTGAGCGAGTATTTAAATCCCCTTTTTAAAAGGAAGATCTTAAATATAAAAATAGTTTTGGGATCCGCTCTAACTTTTGAAAATCATTTTAAAGACTCGAAAACACTTTAAAGAGTGTTTGGAGTAAAACTGATTTAATGAAGTAAATCAGTCCCCAGAATATTTAGAAAATGTCTGAATATTATTATTTAAATAATATTCCCATAAAAATAATCTTTATAAAATAATTGAAGTAGAAGTATTAAAACTTATACTTGAAATAAACATTAAATAACCGAAGATATACTTATATGAAAGTATTATCTTTATTTGAATAATCGAAAATAAGTTGGATTATTGACACCTTATTCTTTAATAAAATAAAGAATATATTTCAGCAAATAATCGGAGTCATAGATCCTCAAATGAATATTCAAATAATATTCAATAAATAAAATAAGCTGAGTCATAATACCTCGAATGAATATTATAAATAATATTCATTAAATAAAATAAAGGAGTCATACATCCTCAAATGAATATTCAAATAATATTCAATAAATAAATAAAAGGAGTCATAAGTCCTCGAATGAATATTCAAAATAATATTCATTAATAAAATAAAGTTTAAAGTTATCGAATAAACCTTATTCGATTAATAGTTTGGAAAACTATAACCATATATATATATATATAAATATATATATATATATATCCATATCCATATATACAAGATTACTCGGGATCCTCGACTCCCGGTTTTAGAAAATATTTTCACCCTTGGGTCCCTATACTAAGGGTATATGCAAGATACAACTATCCTCTAGCATAGGTATTATCAAATAACCAACAGATATAAATTTCAAGAATATGAAACAGGCATGCATATATACCATATCACATGCTACAATATATCGCAACATTTGCTAAATAACAATCATGCAATATCACAAGATAATGCATATACATACATTTACATCACAACAACAGTGTATCGGATAGAATACTTGCCTGAGCGACTTGGGGGTGAGAAAGGCTCGGGACGAGTCTGGTAACCTATAAACAACAAGTAAGTTGGAATTAAACCAAAATCACTTGTAAATCTATGCTTTAACTAACTTAGACTCTAACGCTTGTTTTACGCTCACCGATTTGCTTAAGTCACTCGGGTACCCTCGGCTCCACCATTTTTAATAATTTAACCTTTACGAGTTTTAAAGCGATTCCTTCGCGAATGACTTACCAACTGCCTAACACACTTACCATAAATGTTTCACACATTAATTAATCCTTTTTGGTCTTTAACCTACATTCCAAAGTAAGGCGAGGGAAAAAGTTTTGTTCGTGAAACGCCGTTACTTGAAACGGTCGTTTCTCCTAAACCGTAAATCGGAATCGGACGAACTACATATCAAAACGAAGCTCGTAACATGAGCTATCTAAACATGGCAGTGGTCACAATTTAACAGGGGGTTCTCGGGTCCTAATGCTATGCACAAAACAGTCCAAAGAAAATCGGACATTACGACGGCTATGTTTACGCGATTTCCCATTTTTAAAACTACCCACAATCATCACAAACCATCCTCAAATCCACACACATCAAACACCCATCCTTACCACATCATAACAATCCCAAACAATTCAATATTACTCATTCATACATATGCTTAACCTAACTTTAATCATGCTTTAAGTTTCTTTAAATCAAAACCACTAAATTATCATTTCATTTCACCACCATTCCAAATCTCAACTCTAAACATAACAACAAGATACCATAACATCTTACTCATCAAAATCACTTTATAATATATATGAACCTAGGGTTTGAAAGTGGTATACCTTCCTTGGATTGGTGGGTGAAGCTAGGAAGCCTTAATAAGCTTGGAGTAGTCTTAAGAAAGCTTGGATCTTCAAGAAAACAAGAAAAAAAACTCAAGTTAAAACTTGAAAACACTATTCATTGTCTTCTCCAATGATTAAATCAAGAAGCTAGAGAAAGAATTTGTGGCTTAAACTTATGATATAGCCATTACTAAGCATAAAGAAGGTTAGGGAATTTTCTTACCAATTAAGGATGCTTGGATCTTGATTTTTGAAATTTTTTTTAGCTTTGAAATGCAAGAAAGCCGAGAGCAAAGTGAAGACAATGCCTTGGTTGATTTTTTTTGATTTTGATGAAATGAATTGCTAGTTGGTTGGCTTGTTTTTGCTTTCCATTTAGCAAATTACCACCTTGTCCTTGCATTTGTGTGGTCCTAAATCAACCACACCTCCTTCCTTCCATGTCATGCTTATGTCACCCCTATGATGTCATCCTCCCTTCCTTGTCTTCTTTCTATTGGTTGGATGACATCACTCCCCTTAATCCCTTTGATTAGCTTCCTAATCGTTTGCCTAATGACCGCTGATCTGTTGTACGGTTCGCTTAACTTTCGTTCTCGTTTATCGTTTGAAGGATCATACCCGGGATCTTATTACTTAGGTTCCCTTGACCTTTCTCAATACATTATATTCCTTTTTATGATCCTCTATTATAATCCTTTAATTTAAATCCTTTTTATCCTGTTACCTTATACTCAATTCTCTCCGTATCTTGTGGATTTCCGGGAAAAACCAAAGTGTTCGGAATTGGGTTCTGACGATATTTACATACACTTATATACTTCATATAGTACTAATAAAATCCCAGAATATCCATAACAGAACCCCTACATAGTGTGGCGTGAAAAGTTTTCTCATTCAGCTAAAACACTATTCACTAGGGTTACAAAAAGTTGAAAAATTTTGGGGTTATTACAGTAAATCTAAAGGAAAAATTGTTCTGAAGGGATTCAGGCGTGGTAACATTTATAAAGCTAAGCTTTCAACAAGTTCTGATGGTTCTGCAATCTGTTTAGTAAGTAGAGCCTCAACTGAAGGAAGCTGGAATTGGCACAAGAAACTCTCTCATTTAAACTTCAACAAGATAAATGAACTGATCAAGAAAGATCTTGTGAGAGGACTGCCAAAATCAGTGTTTGTTCCTGATGGTCTTTGTGACTCATGTCAGAAGGCTAAACAAAGAAAATCTTCGTTCAAGAGCAAGACTGAATCATCAATTCTTGAGCCTTATTATCTACTTCATGTTGATCTATTTGGTCCAGTGAATGTCATGTCTATTGCAAAGAAGAAATATGCATTGGTCATAGTAGATGAGTTCACCAGATACACATGGGTGTATTTCTTGCACACAAAAAGTGAAACTGCATCTATCCTGATTGATCATGTCAAACATCTGGATAAATTGATCAAAGATTCTGTGAAGATTTTGAGGAGTGATAATGGCACTGAATTCAAGAATCTGATAATGGAAGAGTTCTGCAAAAATCATGGAATAAAGCAGGAATTTTCTGCTCCTAGAACTCCACGGCAAAATGGAGTTGTTGAAAGGAAGAATAGAACTCTCATTGAAGCTGCACGAACAATGCTTGAAGAAGCAAAGCTTCCAACCTATTTCTGGGCTGAAGCTGTGCAGACTGCTTGTTTTACTCAAAATGCAACACTCATTAACAAGCATGGAAAAACACCATATGAGATGGTGAAGAACAAGAAGCCAAATCTCAAATACTTTCATGTATTTGGATGTAAGTGTTTTGTTCTCAAGACTCATCCTGAACAGCTATCCAAGTTTGATCTAAAAGCTGATGAAGGAATCTTTGTTGGATATCCACTTTCTACAAAAGCCTTCAGAGTCTATAATTTGAGAACAAAAGTGGTCATGGAATCTATCAATGTCTCTTTTGATGACAAGAAGATCACTGGACTTGAAGATTGCATTGATCATGATCAGCTGAGATTTGAAAATGAAGATTCATATTCTGATACCTCAAGTCCTGACAGTCTAAGTCCTGATACTGTAAATTCTGATGGATTAAACTCTGATGTTATTGAAACTGTGGTGACTACGTCAAAGGAAGATGCACCAATGCAGGGGGAGCATACTCAAGATATTATCACATCTCAAGAAGCATCAGAACATACATCTGGCTCTTCAAATTCTGATTCGTCAAGTTCTGATAAGCCAAGTACTGACAGTACTGAAAAGCTAAATACTGAAGGATCCAACTCAGAGAGCATAGTTTCAGGGGGAGCATCAGAAAATGAAACCGAAGACAGCATGAATTATGGGGGAGCATCCAGTTCTAGAGAAAATCTTCCATCTGCAAGGAAGTGGACAAAATCACATACACCTGATTTGATAATTGGAAATCCTGAGGCAGGTGTCAGAACTAGAACAGGTACTTCGAATGAATGTCTTTACAATTCTTTTCTCTCTCAGTCTGAGCCAAAGAAAGTGGAAGAAGCTCTTCAAGATGCTGATTGGGTGCAAGCAATGCAGGAAGAGTTGAATGAATTTGAAAGAAACAAAGTCTGGACCTTAGTGCCAAGACCTAAGAATAGATCGGTTGTTGGTACAAAGTGGGTATTCAGAAACAAAACTGACAGTGATGGCATAATTGTAAGGAACAAGGCAAGGCTGGTTGCACAAGGATATTCTCAACAGGAGGGAATTGACTATGATGAAACATTTGCTCCAGTTGCTAGGTTAGAAGCCATAAGGATATTCATGGCTTATGCTGCTCACAAAAAGTTTACTGTCTTTCAAATGGATGTGAAAAGTGCTTTTCTCAATGGAGAATTGGAAGAGGAAGTATATGTTGAACAACCTCCAGGCTTTGTAGATTCCAAAAATCCAGATTATGTCTACAGGCTTGATAAAGCACTTTATGGACTTAAACAAGCTCCTAGAGCATGGTATGAGACTTTAGCTCAGTTTCTTCTGGAAAGTGGATTCAACAGAGGAACTATTGACAAAACACTGTTCTATCTCAACCATGGCAAGGACTTACTTTTGATCCAGATTTATGTTGATGATATTATTTTTGGGTCTCCAAATGTCAAACTTTGCAAAAAGTTTGCCACACTAATGCAGTCAAGATATCAGATGAGTATGATGGGAGAACTCAGTTATTTTCTGGGCCTTCAAGTCAAGCAGAGTGAAGAAGGAACTTTTATTTGTCAATCTAAGTACACCAGAAACTTACTGAAGAAATTTGGAATGCAAGACTGTTCAAGTGCATCCACTCCCATGGCCACTGCAACAAAACTGGATAAGGATACTGGTAATTCAGTAGATATTACTGATTACAGAGGTATGATTGGCTCACTTCTCTATCTAACTGCTAGTAGACCAGATATCATGTTTGCTACCTGTCTTTGTGCAAGATTTCAAGCAGATCCAAGAGAACCTCATTTAACAGCTGTAAAAAGAATCTTTAAGTATCTTAAAGGAACAGCTGATCTAGGATTATGGTATCCTAGAGAATCAGATTTTAAATTAATAGGTTACTCAGATGCAGATTTTGCAGGTTGCAAAATTGACAGGAAAAGCACAAGTGGTAGCTGCCAATTTCTTGGAGGCAGGTTGGTTTCTTGGTATAGCAAGAAACAAAAGTCAATTTCCACATCAACTGCAGAAGCAGAGTATATTGCTGCAGGAAGCTGCTGTGCACAGATTCTCTGGATGAAGAATCAGTTACTGGATTATGGGTTAACATATTTCAAAATCCCTATTTACTGTGATAATCAAAGTGCTATTGCTATGACAGGTAATCCAGTTCAACACTCTATGACAAAGCACATCAGCATCAGGTACCATTTCATCAGGGAACATGTGGATGAAGGTACAGTGGAATTGCATTTTGTTCCCACAGATCAACAAGTAGCAGATATCTTCACAAAACCACTGTGTGAAGCTACCTTTTCAAAATTGGTAAATGAACTTGGAATGATTTCAGGTTCTTTCTCTAAATCTGCCTAAACTTGTTCTATGTTATCAGACTTTATGATCAGTATTTACAGAATTAATCTCTTTGTATATTCTGTGCATTAATTGATAAATGTCTTTAAGTACTGACTGTTGTCTGATATATGTTTCTAAACTCTGATAAGTGATATGTCTGTTTCAGTAACTATTCAATCTTATGAGGATAATTGTGCTAGATACTGACCTACTAGTCTTCAATAAACAAATGATCCTATGAAAGAAGTAATTATTTCTGTGGAAATCTTATGACACAAGCAAATTCTGATACTTGAGCTTAGTTTAGTTTACTTTATTCATCTTACTACTAAGTCCCAAATTAGAATAATGCTACTCATCTGTTTAAGTTCTGTTTCTAGTAAAACTGCTGAATGTACTAAATGCTGATAAACCTCACTTATCAAAAAAAAAAAAATCAAAGAATAATATCAGGTACTCCTTTGAGATCTAGAGTAAAAATGTGAATGGGACGACCCAAGTGCATAGCTGGTATTAAGTAAATATGCATTAGAAAAGCAAAATATTTTTCTTGGTGACTTTTCACACTCTATGATTACTGGAGAAATACTCTGATAATAGCATAAATTCTGATAAGCAGTCGTGACTCACTTACACTGAGAAGCCACTGTAAAATAGAATTTCAAAAGATGCATAAAATTAGCACAAAAAACAGTTGAGGTGGACTCATGCATGAACTCATTTATCAGTAGGTTTCAGGATAATGACAGCTCTTTAGCAAAATTTTAATTATGACTTATTTCTAAGATGTACTGAAGTAGATCAGACTTTACTCTTTGTCTGTTATTTCGCTTAATGCACACACTAATCACTCCATCTGAATGATGAAAATTTCTGTGGTGGTCTATGTTATTTTAGATAAACAGTCATTGTGTCTTTTTTTTTGCACAAATTCTGAGGACAAGTTCTAGTTACACGTTCTGATGATTAAGTTCTGACGTTCATAACTAAGAACTTGTATGAGTATTTACTAAGATGAGCATTCCTTTTTTGAGTTAAGAAATTATGTTCTGATGACTGTTAAGTTCTGGTATAGGTCTAAGTTCTGATTTCTCAGTCTAATCCTTTACTTGGCTTATCTTTGAATGAAATTTAATAACAGTCTCAGTTTGTACTCGCATATGTTGAAGTGGAAGATTAATAGTCACTATGATTAGGATTAATGGTTTTGTACTTGAACAGTCCACTGTTTCTTGTGTCTTGTGCGGTCTAGACCATGATTCCTCTTTCCAATGACTGTTATTCTTTTTCAAAGTCTAGGGAGACAAGGTCGAATTAATTCTACCTGTCAACATTAAATATCTTTGCGTCTCTTGGCATTCTCTTGCCTATATACACAGCCACTTCACATTAGTCTTCTCATCACACTTGTATCACAAATTCAGACTTGTTTTTCATTTACTATCACAAATGGCTGAATTTGGCTGGTTCTACAATTACGGTGATGAGACTGTGCATGTCTTTTTGAATGGAATTCCAACTCCCTACCCTATCACCAACATCCCTCACAATCTCTGGATTCAATTTCCAGAGGTTATCAAACGTGATCTGGTGGTCGTTCGAAGAGACCTTCACCTTCGTCGTATCCGTCAGCAAGAGCGAATCATACGACTCGCCATCTTGTTTGTCGAAGATAGGAAGAGGAAGATGACTTAATCTCGTCTTCTTCTTGTTCTTCTTCATCCTCAGCTTTGTCAGGCTTCTTAGCTAGGACTAAAGCTGTTGACGTTAGGAATAGAAGCTTAGGGAAAATCTTGTATTGATGTAATTTCTATTTCATATATGTATTGACTTGATATATTAATGAAAACTGTTTTTACTTCAAGATTTTGTCTCTGAGTTATTTTATCTTGTGTTGTTAAATCCAGCTTGATATTCTGATGACCATTTAAATTTTGTCTTTATTTAAGTTCTGATTTTTTGTCAGCACTTATTCATCAAATTTATCTCGGTCATTTTTAACATGATTCATTTTCAGAATATTAATGTTGCAGTGAAAAATAATTCAATCAGTGCTAACGGTTTCAATTTTGAATTAAAACTGTGTCTCTTGATAACTGAAATGGTGTTTCCTTGAAACAAGGCAACTGGGTAAGTAATCATTCCTATTTTCTCGAGCCCAGTAACTATCCGTTATTACTGCATGTCTGACAGGTGTCCAACGGTAACATTTTTTCCAGAGTATAAGAACAACAGAGAGAAGATTTCTTCAATCTTTTATTTTCTTTATACTTTATCTCTCTTCTTACTTTTACTCTCCTTCTCATTCTTTCTCACGTTGGTTTTTCATACAGACATTATCTCAAACACCTAACAGGCATACTTGAATTTCAATATTTTTTCACATGGCACCAAAGGATTTAATCATTGATGGAGCAAAGTTTGTTCCAAACAACTATGCTGCAATTCTTGATCATTCTGAAGCTCCATCTGAATTGCATTTTGTGCAAGATCTTCTTGCACATAGTGAGGTTGGGTACACCTTAACTCAGCTGAATTATTTTCAAGTCAACAAGTTCTGCGGTTCTGGAGGACTGGAGTTTTTGATGATGGTGGTAAACGAGGAACTCCCAGTATTATCTTCCAAGTGGGTGATTCATCCTATGTAGTCACTCCTGGTACAGTACGAAGAGCATTACATCTTCCAGAAGATTGTACCTTCTCTATACCAGAGGAATCAGAACTTCGGGGGTTAATGACTGATTTGGGATATGAAAAGAGTCTGACGAAACTTGGACAGTTGAAACGGGCCAATATCAGAAGAGAATGGAGTTTCTTCTTCGATTGCATCACCAAGGCTTTTGGCAACAAGTGTTCAAATTTTAATGCCATCCCAATTCTGAGTCAGCACATCGGGTATGCTATTATCCATCAAACTCATTTTGATTTTGCAACTGGAATAATTGGTTTTATTGGGGATAGGATGACAGAGGATCGAGATGTTGTTTATTTTGCTAGATTCTGTCAACTTATTTATACATATTGTACTGCTGAACCCCAGTTAGTCAGCACTCAAACCCCACCTTTTAAGGTTGCAAAAAGGTACTTTAACGACCTGATAAATGCTGACACAAAGAAATCAATGGTGAGACAATTACAGATTCCTCAGTCTGTGAAAAAGATTCTGGTAAATGCTGATCCTGCTAATTACAAATCTGTTTACTCAAATGTTCAACCAACTCACCATAACCAAAATCCATCAACTTCAGTACCTACCTCTCATTCTACTCAACCTACCCTCAGAACTTATCTCAAATCCTATCTCTCCACTTCACAGACTGCTCAACCTTCTTCTTCAGCACCTACTGTGAAGCCTACATCCTCTAAACCAAAGAGAACAGAGACTGTTCCTCAAACATCTCAGAAGAAGAGGAGGATTACTTTGAGAGATGAATCAGATTCTGAGGATCAGATTCCCTCTTCAGAACCTGTGGTAAATGAAGCTGAGAAGGCAACTTCTCAGAAGGATTCTGCAATTGGGGGTCCTAGGCTTCTCAAGAGGCTTAGACGTATGACGGTTCCTGAAACTCTCACGGAATCCAAATCAACAAGGAAGTACAAGAAACAGAGGGCACAAAGGCCAGTTTCAGATGATGAGGAGGAAGCAGCTAAGGAAGGGGATCAGGAATCTCTGATCTCACAAGACAAGGAATTTGCTCCAGTCACTTCTTCTCCATCAACTCCATCTCAGGAACCTGAATCTGACAAGGCTAATTCACCTTCTATGTCTCTTGTTGATCCAGGCACAAGTGCTGAAATTGATATTCAGAACCTGGTTGTGCCTGAAATACTTTTCTTAGAAGCTCCAACAGCAAATAATCCTTCCACAACACCTGTTACTGATGCTGTTCAAACTCCTGAGTTATCACTAACACCTTCTCTGCATCAAGATGCTGATGATCAGATTTTAGGTGAGTATCAGGATATGGCTGTTGATCAGAACTTAGTATCAGATCAGCAATTAGAGGATGTTGAAGCCTCCATTGCTACTCACACAGTTGTCTTATCAGAAGATACTGATTCTCTAAGTTCTGATGCTGCAAATGTTGGAGATACTGGTGAGGCTGCTACAACTGTAGATGCTGATGAAGCAGGTCCTTCAGGACATACTCCTCCACTGACTCTTCCTAAGTCTGAATTGGTAAAGGAGTTTGTTATCAGGGATGCACCAGTACCTTGGAGTGAAACTCCTGCAGGTCAGGAGTGGACTAAGGAATGGAACTCAGTTTCATGTGTTCCAAATGCTTTACATCTTGCTGAGCACTTGACTAAAGCTGATGAAATGTTACATTCTGATGATTTTAAAACCCAGCTTAGAGTCACTGCATTGAGTACTAAACATCTACAAGGTCTTCATTCCAACACTCATGCAGAGCTACACAAGATTCAGGAGAACTTTATCAAACAGGAACAAGTTTGGAAAATTGATAAGAAAAAGTTCTTCCAACCTACCATTGACAGGGTTGCTTATATTGAGAAAACTCAAGAGAAGCAACAAGCTCAGATTGATCAAATTCTGACAAATCAAGCTTCTCAGCAATCGCAACTTACTGAAATCCAAACCTCAGTGGAACTACTTATCTCTCTTTTATTACCTGCTGATGCCAAAAAGGGGGAGAAGGTAATTAAGTCCAAATGCAAAACCAACAAGACACTGCAAGGAAAGGATGATGGAAAAGATGACCAAGGAAACTCTGGAATGGGTAGTGGTCATAGTCAAGGTAGAAGGTTTACATCAAGACAAGCTAGTCACAGAACAAGTTCTGATACTGGGAAAAGAATAAGTTCTGCTGCTGGTAAAAGGATAAGTTCTGATGAACTTCTAGATCTTGATGAGGAAATGTCAAGACAGTTATTTCTTCAAGAAAATCCAGGGATGGACTTGGAAAGTTTAAAGGAAGAAGAAGCCAGACTTAAATTAGAGAAAGTCACATCTAAATCTGAAGCTTCTGGTAAAAAGTTACTTCCAAAACCTAAAGGCATTGTGATCAAAGAAAGGATACATACTGAAGAAACTTTGGCTAGATCACAACCACAGATAGATCCAAGATCCAAGGGTAAAGAAAAGGTTGGTGAACCTATCAAGCCTTATGTACCTCCTGAGGAAGAAGAAATTACTGATGGAAAAGATGATCTTGCTCTGACTTCAAGAAAAGTTCTTAAAACAACCTCTGACATGGCTCAAGTTGTTCAGAGTCAAGAAATTGTAAGTTCTGATATTCAGAAGAAGCAAGTAACCTCTGACAGTGCTCAAGTTAACTTGATATCAGAAAATAAATCTAAAACACTCCTACCAGGATTCACTAAAGCAAAACAGACTCAATCTTTGAAGACTACTCCAAGTGGTTTTGAAGCAAGAGTAGTTACTGGAAAGGAAGCTAGAGATAAAACTGGATTGGGAAGTGCTGATGAAAGAAGAGTACACAACACTACCGATGATCCAACTTCCTTGAGTGAACCAGGTATTGGAGCAACTCCTGAGAGATTGAATCAACTAGAATCTGTACAGATGGTTTACCATACCTACTTGAAAGAATACATCATGTTGTATTTCATGACAGATGGTAGGGTTTATCATATAAGACAAAATGCCATTCTTTTGAAGTATTTTGAAGAATTGGAGCATGTACTTTTCTTACTTCAAGTGGATGACAGAATAACAGAGACTGCTGCAAACTACTTAAAAGAACAGATTCAGAGACAGAAAAGACTTTATTCTGTTAAGTCTGACAGCAGATATGTTCCAAAGTACAGAGATCACAATGGGGATATTGTTGATATGAAGCCTAATACTGCACAGATCAGAACATATCTTGGTATTAAGGGGCTTGAATTCAATCTAGAGTCTAACAAAGCTTATGTTATAAGACTAGATCGGGAGTTGAGAAAAGCAAAGATTAATGATCTCAGAGCTGCAATATTTCAAACTGGTGAAGATACTGCAGAGCTTAAAGATGTCAAACGGAGAATGATTAATGAACTCAGATATGCTGAGAAATGTTTGTTGAAGAATTATCTCAGAACAACTCCTGACATCAGAGAGATCAGAAAATGATGAAGCCAAGTCAAAGATCTACAACTACTTAAATTCTGATGTGTATACAGACCAAAGTTGTTATCAGAAGTTGAATTGGTAAAAGCTTTAAGGACTGTAAGTTGTAGTTATCTTGTCTATTTCTCATGCATTTGTACTTAATGTTTTTGACATCATCAAATATCTGTTAAACTTGTATATTTTGCTAATTTACAAGTTGGGGGAGATTGTTAGATATATTTGATAATGTCATGGCTAATATGTTTTATGTTTAGATTTCAGATCTTATTTGAACAGAACAAATCAGTACTTAACTGATCAGTACTTATACTGGAAGTCAGAACTTAAGGGATATCAGTACTTATGTTATCAGGAGATAGATATCAGAACTTAAGTGCTGAAGGACGATCAGATAAGGACAGTAGCTGATTGAAGTTAAGAAGATCAAGATAAACATAAGAAGAGATATGCATGAAGAAGGAATTCCGTGAAGAATGGAATACTTGGAATAGAAGATATCTGATTGATATATATTAGGAAGCAGAATTATATTCCATATCAATTAGCGATTATCTTGTAACTGTGTAGTATATAAACACAGACATAGGGTTTACACTAGAAGTGTTATCATTATCGAGAATATTATTTACTATAACCCTAGCAGCTCTCGTGATATTTTGTTCATCACTGAGAGATAACAGTTCCAGATTGTAACAGAGTTTATTGTTTCAATAAAGTTTGTTTTCTGTTACATAAGTTCTTGAAGTTTGATTTGATTGTAATAAACACTGTATTCACCCCCTCTACAGTGAAAGTGTGACCTAATAATTTATTTATTATTTAGTAATTAAGTAATTACTTAATAATTAAGGATTAAAATTAATCGAATATTATGATTTAAAGATTCCATAATTAGTTAAATAAAACGAGTAACTCGTATCTATACGAGTAATTGAACGATAAGTTCGATTATTATCATTCGAGCGATAGTTAATTATTCGAAGAATATCGGAATAATTATTCATAACGAATAATTAAATACAGATAATCGATTAAATCATAATAATAATCATAGTAGTTCAATGATTATACGAGGATTGCGAGTAACTCGTATTTATACAAGTAGTTGATTGTTGAATTGGAATATGATTCGAATAATAACTTATTAATTCGATAAATAACGTAACAGCTAATTGTATAGATTATTTATTTATAAATAATCGATCGAATCGAGTAAGTAATAGTAAATTGTAATTGTTTGTAATAAATTGTAATTAATCCTAATAATTAGGGATTAATTATTTTAAATTATTAAATAATTACTTATTAATTATTTATTACTTATTTATTATTTATTAATTATTTAAAAATGATTAATTATTTTGATAATTAATCAAACAATTTTCAATAAATCATAACATATTCATTGTAATTCCAAAAATTATAGAAAAATCATTTTTGACTCTGATTTTTCCTAAATCATTATTTAAAAATTAATTTAGGGTTTAAAAATTAGTAATAATTATTTATATTGAATAATAAATTGAATTATCAGTGTTTAATTGATATTAATTAGACCGTTAGTCCCATTTGAGCGAAACGAAAGCCCTTTGACTTAGAAAAATGAATTATGTTCATTAAAAATAATAATAAAGCCTAATCTCTTCTAAAAAATAGTTGAACTTGTTATTTGTTTGATTATCAGTTGAAGAGCGTGCCGAGAAGAGTCCGAAAAATTCCAGAGAAATGGGAAACGAGTTAGATGGTGATCAGTGGAGCGATCAGCGAGTCGATTTTGATTTTAAAAATTATTTTAACTATAAAAATGATTATGTGCTTATGTGTATTATGTGGTTAATCGAGTATTACTTGCTAATTAGGTAATATACGAGTCAGTCATAGGCGCATGGGTAGATAATAGGAACGATGTGAAGTCGATTCAAGATGTAATTGAAGTACGAACTAACTTAACCAGTCTATTTGTGCTAACAGAAGCTAAGACGGCAAGGCAGGTTGAGTAGGTGATAGATGAAAGTGATTAAATTGCAGTGAGTCGCGCAGAAGGTAAGTTTCTCCCTATTCTATTTTCAGAATAGTGATATTTCTTCAGATTCTTATCACGCTTGCACTCTTTTGATTCTCTTGGTCATATTTCATTTTGATTCTTGTTTATCCTTTTTATCTGAATTTATTGTTCATATTCCAATTGTTACTCACAATTATTGATATATTCTGGTGATTAAAATATGTCAAAGCATACTGATTATTCCGATTTTTATTCCAGGGACTGGATAATGATACTTTGGGGATTAAGTTTACTTAATCCTAACGACCGGGACATAAACGGATCCTTGAGATGGACCCTAGTGTCTGGGTGCCCGACGGGATCTATGTAGTGAGATATAGATCTGCACTGTATCCTGGCTGATCAGCAGGGTATAGATGCGAACTTGAGTCCAGTTTAGTTCGTTTGTATTCGACAATAATGGCCTTCTTTCTATTCTTGCGGGGTTATTTCTTTGCAGATATACCCGGGTTACGGTTTCATTTAAATTGCTTTAACACTGTTTATATTTTGCGGACTTGTTGAGCAATTTTTGGCTCACCCTTTTTGTTGTTATTCACCTTATTGTTTTCAGTTAAGAAGGAATATGAAACCCATCAGGACTCGAGTGGTTAAGAAGCGGGTCAAGCCTCGGGATCCTCTCATACCCAAGGTGTTGATCCCAATTGTAATAACCCCAATTTTTGGAAATTTTTGAAACCCTTATGAATAGTGATTTTGCATATTATGCTGAATGAGAAAACTTTTCATGCCACACTATGTAGGGGTTCTGATATGGATATTCTGAGATTTTATTAGTACTCTATATGGTATATAAGTATATGTAAAGATCGTCAGAATCCAATTCCGAACACTTTGATTTTTCCCGGAAATCCACTAGATACGAAAAGAATTGAGTATAAGGTAACAAGATAAGAAGGATTTAAATTAAAGGATTTTAAGAGATGATCATAAAAGGAATATAATATATTGAGAAAGGTTAAGGGAACCTAAGTAATAAGATCCCGGGTATGATCCCTCAAACGATAAACGAAAACGAAAGTTAAGCGAACCGTATAACAGATCAGCGGTCATTAGGCAAACAATTAGGAAGTTAATCAAAGAGATTAGAGGGGATGATGTCATCCAACCAATGGGAAGAGGACAAATAGGGAAGGATGACATCACAGGATGACCTAAGCATGACATAAGGGAAGGAGGTGTGGTTGATTAATAACCACACAAATTTCATGGTTAAAAAGGTAATTTACCAAAATCAAAGCTAGTAACCAAGAAAACAACTCACAAAACACAAATATATTTCATTTCTTCATCTTGCTCTCGGCTTTCAAGGAAAAAGCAAGAAAGAAAAATTCAAAATCAAGATCCAACCATTGTTAAATCACAAGGTAATTATCCAAGGTCCCTTATGATTAGTTATAGCTATCCTATAAGTTTGAGCTTCTAATTCATCCACAATCTCTTCCTAAAAATCATGGAAGAAGATGGTGAATAGTGTTTTTCAAGAACTAAAAATTTTGTTCTTGAAGTTTTGTTTAGTTTAAGCTTGGATAAGGACTTTAAGGGTGATTCCAAGCCATTCTCTTGATTCTCCACTCTCCAAGGAAGGTATAACTTCTCAAACCCTTAGTCTTAAGTTTTGTTGGTTTGGATTTTATAATGTTTAGATGATGGGTTAGTGTAATGGGTGTGTACTCATGTTAGAGCTTTGTTTAGTAAGTGGTTTTGTTGATTTTGGAGTTAGGAGTGATGCTTGTTAGATTTGAAGTTCTTGGTCACATTTTTGACTTGGTTTAGATGAATAAATTGGTAATATTGAGTTATTGGGGCTGTTGTAGTATGGTATGGATGGATTTTGGGTATATGGTTGATTTGTGGTTGATTGGTGGTTGAATTTGAATTGGTTTAAATTTGGGAAATCGCATAAACATAGCCGTCGTAATGTCCGATTTACTTTAGACTGCTTTTGTTCATAACATTTGGACCCGAGAACTCCCGGCTAGATTATGACCATTTCCATGTTTAGATAGTTCATGTTACGAGCTTCGTTTTGATATGTTTTTCATTTGATTCCGATGAACGGTTTAGGAGAAACGGCCGTTTTAAGTAATGACGTTTCGAGAACGAACCCTTACCCCTCGCCTTACTTTGAAACATAGGTTAAAGACCTTAAAGGAATAATTGAAGTATGAAACATTTATGTAAGGTGTAATAGGCAGTTGGTAAGACACCCGCGAAGGAATTTCCTTAAAACTCGTAATGGTTAAATTATTAAAAATGGTGGAGCCGAGGGTACTCGAGTGACTTAAGAGAATCAGTAAGCGCAAAGCGAGCGTTAGAGTCTAAGTTGGTTAATGTATAGATTTACAAGTGACTTTGGTTTAATTCCAACTTACTTGTTGTTTATAGGTTACCAGACTCATCCCGAGCCATTCGTAACCCCCAGTCGCTCAGGCAAGTTTTCTACCCGTCATACTGTTGTTGTGATGTATATGCATTATCTTGTAATAGATGCATGATGGTTATATTAGCAAATTCTTGCGATATATTGTAGCATGTGATATGGTACATATGCATGCCTATTTCGTATTCTTTCCATATATATCTGTTGGTTCAATTGATAATACCTATGTTAGAGAATAGCGGTAATTTGCATATACCCTTTGTATAGGGACCCAAAGGTGAAAACATTTTCTAAAACTGGGAGTCGAGGATCCCGAGTAGATTTTATATATATATATATATATATATATATATATATATATATTTATATATATATGGTTATAGTTTTCAAAACTATTAATCGAATAAGGTTTATTCGATAACTTTATTTTATTAATGAATATTATCTTGAATATTCATTCGAGGACTTATGACTCCTTTATATTATTTATTGAATATTACTTGGATATTCATTTGAGGATGTATGACTCCTTTATTTTATTTAATGAATGTTATTTATAATATTCATTCGAGGTATTATGACTCCGCTTATTATTTATTAATATTCTTTATTTTATTAAAGAATAATATTCGATAATCAAACTTACTTTTGATATTCAAATAAAGATATTACTTTCGTATAAGTATATCTTTGATTATTTACTATTCATTTCAAGTATGAGTTTTCCAACTTCTACTTCAATTATTTTTATAAAGATTATTCTTTATGGGAATATTATTTAAATAATAATATTCAGATATTCCTTTATATTGAGACTGATTTACATTATTAAATCAGCATTATTCCAAATACTCTTTAAAGTGTTTTCAAGTCTTTAAAATGATTTTCAAAAGTTAGAGCGGATCCCAAAACTCATTTTTATATTTAAGATCTTCCTTTTAAAAAAGGGATTTAAATACTCGCTCAAAACCGGAGGGATCCGGCTCTGTGGTGTATTTTATATTCGCAACAAGGTTGTTGTCTTGATAAAAGAGTTTTTGATTACTTACCCAACACTCGGGAAGTAAAATTCTTGGAACAAGTTAATCCATTAACAGGCATCGCCTGGGAAATATCGGTGAGTTTTCCTTTCCAACTAGATACGACTTCTTGGTGGAGCCGTATCAACAAGTTTCTACTTGAGGAAAGGGGGACGAGCTTTACGTTTCAGAGTCATGGATTTCATCTGAACTAGGAGTGGCGTAAGTGGTCGAGTAGCGCCGGCCCAGCCTTATTATATTGGCCCAAATGGCCTGGAAGTTCCGCTAAGGCGGTCCATTCCTTAGGAGTTCAGTGTTCGGTTGACAAGTAAATCCGACAGGTTCTCCTCTACATGTAGAAAATGGTGGGGTTGCACTACTACGACTGATCATCGTAAGTGGTCTTCCTGGCGCGGTAAACTCCCGTAATGAGTTCATCATCCAATTAGATATTTCTGCAACACTACCCAGAGCACTTCGATAGAAAGGCTACGGTTGGGCGATTGTTGAGTGTTGGCAGGGTCAAGTTTTCAAAATGATGTTTGCATCAAATTAAGTATCTCGTAACTTCATTTTATTTTAATGATATTTTAAAGATTTAATCTATTCAAATCTGGTCTTGTAGTCTCATCTATGTGATGAACTTTTGAACTAATTATAACTTGAACGGTGGTAGTTCAAGTAGTATTTGGAAAAGATATAAGTATATTGGAGTATCTTGTAACTTCATCTTTTAAACTTATATCTAGTAAATGATTATCTTATGAATGACAAAGACTTTCAGAAAAACATTGAGACAAGGTTAGATATATGAGATCACCTTGCAACGATATTTTTTATACAGTTATAAACTGGAACTTTGTGTATATTATACATGGAAGAGGACTTCCAAGATTTTGAAAAGTATATATGTATATATACTGAATATTTTGCGACTTCATCGCATTAAGATATCAAACTTGGTTCATTTCTTTTGACCAAGACTTTCATGAGTACTATGAGAAGGCTCATATATTGTTAATCATTATACATATTATTTTGGTGGGCTTGCTGCTCACCCTTGCTTTCTTCTTTCATCACACAACAACAGATAGAAAAGATGAACAGGACCAAGCTCCCGATTCGCGAGCGGATAGGAAATGTTCCGCAGTTTCCTATAGGCGTTGATGTCGCTGTAGCTGAGGTAGGAACTACCAATAGGCTAGGCTTTCAACTTCTGATGTACCAGAATATGTATATTTATGAATTGTAATAATGGCAAAGAAATGTAAATTTATTCATAAACCTTTTAAGGTGTATTCGCATATAATTGTGGAATAAAATGACTTGTGATTATTTTTGGATATTCATCTCTGAGACTATAACTTGTGGTGTGTGTGTTTATTGTGGGGTCACAGTACAGAGTAGTTGATTGTTTATTAAGATTGGTGTTATTAAGGGAAATGGAACTCGTGACAACCCAGATCCCCGACCCCGGATTTGGGGGTGTTACAGAAATGGTATCAGAGCTAAGCGTTATAAACCTCAGAGATGATGTGACGTTAAGATAATAAGTTCACTAAGATAATAAGAACTCTTGCCAAGTTCATAGTCGGACTACCTAACGTAGTACTAACAGTTAAAACCCTTATGGGAACCCTTATAAATATCATGATAGAAGCGTAGTTCATTATCGTATATGGTAGCGGGACTCCGAACCCTGAGGTTGAGGAGCAACAACGCGATGATGTTTTATTACTTATTGGAGATCAGATTATAAATCCGATAGAGCGTCCTGACGCGGGACCGGATGATGTTCATATTGAGGATGTAGCGGTTGAGGATGTTGTCCTAGAAGGGATTGTTGCTGAGAAGAATCCCGTGGAGGATCCTGACAAGAATGAATAAAGGACCACTGATGAATTGATGACCATGGTTAGGTCGACTACCAGAGGTAGGATTGGTCGGTCACTACCGGAGGTTCGTTCAAGTTTGTAAAGATAGTAGCCCTTTAACGCGACTTACTCGTAAGACTGAGAAGTTTGAATGGACAGAGAAATACGAGAAAAGCTTTTAACAACTGAAGCAAAGGTTGCTGACGACCCCTATGTTGGCATTGTCGGATGGAAAAATGAGATTTTGTGATTTGTATTGACGCTTTGCATAAGGAATTAGGGTGCTCTTATACAGCACAACAAGGTACTCGCGTACGCGTCAAGAAAATTAAGGGAATATAAAATTCGATATCCCCACCCATGAGCTTGGGCTCGTGGCAATAGTTTTGCCCTAAAGATTGGAGGCACTACTTGTATGGAGAGAAGTACGAGATTTACCTAAGCCATAAGTACTCTAGTACATTTTCACGCAGAAAGAGCTCAACATACGCCAAATGAGGTGGTTAGAGCTAATCAAGGATTACGATTATGAGATTATTTATCATTCGGGGAAAACCAATGTGGTGGCTGATGCCCTTAGTAAAAAGGAGAGACTCAAGATGATAATGTCTTTGAGAGAGTTTATAAGAGTTTTTGAGAAAATGGAAATAGAAGTGAAGGTAACCGGAGCCGGTACCGAAAAGCTGTTTGAGATAGCAATACAGCCCGAATTATTGGAAAAGAACAGATTGTGCCAGAAAAAGTGATGAATGAAGGCAGAGAGCCAACAAATGATAAGAGATTAATACCGAGAAAGATGATAAGGGAATAATGAGGTATTCCTACAGAATTTGGGTTCCAAATGTTCAAGAGCTTAAAGATGAGATCTTAGATGAAAGCTAGTTTGAGGAATAAGATTTAGAGCAAACCCTGAACGTGATAGTCAGGGAGGTCGCCATCAAGATAGAAGGAACCCATAACATGATGAAGTGGAAAATGAGGATTTAAAATATGTAGGATGACCCCGATTATGGGGAGGAGGAGGGAATGTTCAGACTAAGGAAACAGAAGTCGAGTAAGGAAAGGAGACCCGAGACGGTACTCCTATACGAAAATTTATGGACCTTTCTAGACAGAACTTAGACTATTATCCCCAACTACCACCTTGAGGAAACAATGCGGTGAGAAATTCTTTCAGGGCCTTTAAGTCGCTAAGCCCTTAGAGTTCCAAGGAACAAGATGAACCAGTCGAGGCAAGAACCTCGCTAAAGGAAATATAGGAATCATTTGAGATTTTAAATGATGGATGAATCACAAAAGACTGTTTTGTCACTTACCCTCCTAAGAGAGAGGCCACCCGCTGGTGAAAGGCCAAGGAAGGTACGAAGCAAGAGATTATAATAAACTGATTTAAGTTCAGTCAATTGTTTTCGGGAAAGTAATTCCCAAAGATAAGGAGATAGTGTAAAAGCTTTGGAGCTAGAACAAAAGCGGATGAGTATGATGAATTATGAATCTAAGTTATAAAAGTTGTCAAGATTCGTTCAGAGGACACGAATCCAGAATGACGGGATGTTTGAAATCGATGCTTATGTTGGGTTGGTTCATGAAATAATGATAAGAGAAAGGAAAATAAAAAGAAACTAAAGTGGAAAGGAATATAAAGGCAATAGAGTTTGAGAATTGATAAGGAAGTTGGGTATGAGGAAACCCTAAAGACTCGTAGCAATAGAAATAGAAAAGTATGTAATCGTCAGGATAAGGGTGATTCACCATGAGTTAAAATTGATGGTTGAAGGCATAAGAGATACATATATTTTATCCCCTGTAAGTTGGGAGGATTCGAGGAAACCTTGAGATAATGGGAGGATTCGAGGAAACCTTGAGATAATTCGAAGGATAAATAATGAGACGCGGATAGACTGAGGAGACAAGGAAGTAAGAAATTAGGAAAATTGGATGAAGGAAGTGACCCTCAAGAATGTGAAGTGTAAGACCGGTGGCTTGATACCCAGAAAGGGAGACGCCAGGTATGAAAGATATCCCAACATTGAGGTGACTGTTGAGATAAACAACAAAAGTAAATAAGGAATTATTAAGAAGAGGTTCACATTGAACACGACCAATATCTTCCAGAACATCCTTGTTATCGTTACCAAATTAGGCAAGAAAAGTGGATAACCGTTGTTATCTTTTGGAGGCCATATTGATTGACCTCATTTTGAATACAGATGTTATTGTGAAATTAGGCATATACTATCAAGGTGGGAATGATTGAATAAGACACCCTTATCAGGGATATATGACTTGATTTATCCATGGAAGGATGCATGTACCTTTTTAAAGGTGGAATTAAGGATAGAACATTGGTAACTTAAAACGAATCCTAGGGGAATGCATAAAGGTTGGCATTTCACCCTTAATAGGGATAGTATGAGTTTTGACAGTATGAATTGGAAAGGATTAAGGTAATAACAACCTTTAAGAATCAGTGGAGAAAATTTTTTCAGAAGTATATAAAACAATGATTCTTGTATTAATAAATGGTATCTTGATATGCCCTGTATCTAGGGAATACAGGAGGAATGATTCAAGGATAACCTTGGAGGTTTTACAAGGAGAAAGGTAATATTCAAAATTCTCAAAAATAGAAATGTTGATAAAGGAAATATGACGTAATTATAATGATGCCAAGTGGGGCACGTGTTAAACCACGAGAAGGTATGGATCGAACCAGTAATGGTCGAAGTTGTTCAGGGCAATTACGACTTAAGATAAAAAGATGTTCTAATTATGATTGAGAGTCAGTCGTGACAGTGATTAACCTCTAAAGACTGAGGCAATAACTTATGGAAAAATGGTAATATTTTGTTTTTACTCATCAGATTTTAAGGAAAACATCTTCACATAAGTTGTGATTGAAATAAGGTAGAAAATTTATTTGGAGGTGGTTAAAATGACATTGAATGTAAGGAAATTTTACTATCAGGAAAGGCCAAAGAGGTGGCCGACACTTTAAAGGTAAGAGGATAATTATATGCGCCTGTGCCAAAGGAATACAGTGATGATGGTTAAAGCTATGCAGGTTGTATTATGGTTTGGAAGATTGACATTCCTTCTGATGACTGTGCAATACCCAACCGTAATAGTAGTTGGTAAAGGTTTAATTCGTGTAATCGCCATGAGCGGGCTATCTATCTCAGAAGGTACTATCTTGAGAATAATCCAGGACAATATTTCAAAAAGGACTAAACGAACCTTGAGTTAAGTCTTCTATTTAAGGCATACGATTAAGAATGGTGGTATTCACCTGCTATCGTTGCTTTGACTGAAACTCTTCTGCAATTTTATCTACTTCATGTCATGAATGTACATCAAGATCTGGAGTGTTCTTCATGAATTATGATTGGTGGTTATGTTAACTCCTTAGAAGTATTCTATACGACATGTATGGACTCCGTATGGTTAGATATTAAGATTTCATGGAAGGTGAATGATGACAGTAGGTCAGTGGTGGACCATAGTAAGGCAGCAATGATTCTGCGAGTAATGAGCTGATTACAACCATGAGAGTTGTATTGGAATGGATGTTGAGATTAAGTACCACTAATCGGGTCGTGGTAGTGTATAAATTATCATTGATAGACTAATTAAGTAGAGTATCTACCTATTGAATATTTATTCCTTCTTATCAATAGAGAGTCGTATTACTATACGAGGAAGGTTGCGATGCAAGCATAGAATTCTAGTAACGATGATGTCTAGAATGAGATCCCAGATTCGATTTTCAGTGTCGAGGGAGTTTCAAACGTGATTGTGTATAAGCTCGAGGAAGAGCATGGGTCCATAGAATGATGGACGGAATAGCAAAAATATTTAAGCATGTGAAATACGATGCTATAATACTTGATGTTGATATAAATACATATATGTTTTGTTCTCCTATGACAAACCTCTATAGTTCAGAGGTAGATTCCAAGCCAGATATTTTATGGCAATATTTTTTACATATATACAATTCTCTTCAGTTCGTTCTTTTCTCTTCTTTTCATTTCATGTAAGTTGAGAAGAACAACCCTTCCAGAAGGGGAGGTATTGCCGAATGACTATCTATCTTTGTGATAGAAGCCTAGTAGGATACCACATGTTGTTTAATTGCTTGTCAAGTACTAAAGGCTGGCCACCTTCTGTACTAACTATGTGATATAACAAGTGTTCATGATCATAGTGATCTCTCAACAAATTCATTTACTTCTATATGATTGATCAAACTTTGGGAAATAGAAACAGCTGAAAAAGGAGTAATAAAGTTGTGGTAGTATTTGGAATGGAAACACATTCGTGATACAAAGGTTGACGTGGTTATTAAAAGGTTATAGAACGCTAACGAGCAAAAGTATAACCAGTATAATATTAGGAACGGAAGGTAGTAGCGATTACAAACTGGAAAGAATGGGTATTGAGAAGCAAAAGCTCTAATGCTAAACGCTATAATGAGAGTCTGTGCAATAGACTTGAAAGAAATTGGAATGATCACTTAACACGGATTGAGTTTTCTTACGATAATAGATCATATGTTAATATCGAGATGTCGCCTTATGAGATCATTGAGGGAAGACAATATCGATCTCCCTTATGTTAGGATGAAGCTGTAGAGCGCAAGATGCTCGGACCCACAGTAGTCCAAAGGACCAAGGATTTAATAGATTTAACCAGAGGACGGCTGGTAGTAGCCCAAGATGGACATAAGAAGTATGTTGATTTGACACGAAAGGACAAGGAATGGGAAGTAGGGGACCTAGTGTTGTTATAGGTATTCCCTTGGAAGGGGTTAATGAGATTCGGAAAGAAAGGAAAGCTAAGTCCACCAATTGTTGGACCCTTGGATATATTAAGAAGTATTGGGAGGTTAGCCTATGAGCTAGCCTTACCCCAGAACATGTAGCAAGTCATAACGTGTTTCACGTATCAATGTTAAGGAAGTGTAATTTGGATGCCAGACAAATAGGGGCATATGATCACATAGACACGCAACCCGACGTAACCTATATGGAGCAACCAGGAAGGGTTATAGAGTGAAAAGGAACAAGTGCTTAGGAGAAGGATTATCAAACTAGGCAGAGTTTGGTGGTGGGACCATAATGTGGGAAAATTTACTCGAGAGTTAGAAAGTGCAATGCTAAGAGAGTATCCCTATTCATTTTCTATCTGATTCCGGGACGGAATCCTTTTAAGGAGGGGAGACTGTAATAACCCCAATTTTTGGAAATTTTTGAAACCCTTATGAATAGTGATTTTGCAGATTATGCTGAATGAGAAAACTTTTCATGCCACACTATGTAGGGGTTCTGGTATGGATATTCTGAGATTTTATTAGTACTCTATATGGTATATAAGTGTATGTAAAGATCGTCAGAATCCAATTCCGAACACTTTGATTTTTCCCGGAAATCCACTAGATACGAAAAGAATTGAGTATAAGGTAACAAGATAAGAAGGATTTAAATTAAAGGATTTTAAGAGATGATCATAAAAGGAATATAATATATTGAGAAAGGTTAAGGGAACCTAAGTAATAAGATCCCGGGTATGATCACTCAAACGATAAACGAAAACGAAAGTTAAGCGAAACGTATAATAGATCAGAGGTCATTAGGCAAACAATTAGGAAGTTAATCAAAGAGATTAGAGGGGATGATGTCATCCAACCAATGGGAAGAGGACAAAGAGGGAAGGATGACATCACAGGATGACCTAAGCATGACATAAGGGAAGGAGGTGTGGTTGATTAATAACCACGCAAATTTCATGGTTAAAAAGGTAATTTACCAAAATCAAAGCTAGTAACCAAGCAAACAACTCACAAAACACAAAGATATTTCATTTCTTCATCTTGCTCTCGGCTTTCAAGGAAAAAGCAAGAAAGAAAAATTCAAAATCAAGATCCAACCATTTTTAACTCACAAGGTAATTATCCAAGGTCCCTTATGATTAGTTATAGCTATCCTATAAGTTTGAGCTTCTAATTCATCCACAATCTCTTCCTAAAAATCATGGAAGAAGATGGTGAATAGTGTTTTTCAAGGACTAAAAATTTTGTTCTTGAAGTTTTGTTTAGTTTAAGCTTGGATAAGGACTTTAAGGGTGATTCCAAGCCATTCTCTTGATTCTCCACTCTCCAAGGAAGGTATAACTTCTCAAACCCTTAGTCTTAAGTTTTATTGGTTTGGATTTCATAATGTTTAGATGATGGGTTAGTGTAATGGGTGTGTACTCATGTTAGAGCTTTGTTTAGTAAGTGGTTTTGTTGATTTTGGAGTTAGGAGTGATGCTTGTTAGATTTGAAGTTCTTGGTCACATTTTTGACTTGGTTTAGATGAATAAATTGGTAATATTGAGTTATTGGGGCTGTTGTAGTATGGTATGGAAGGAGTTTGGGTATATTGTTGATTTGTGGTTGATTGGTGGTTGAATTTGAATTGGTTTAAATTTGGGAAACCGCGTAAACATAGTCGTCGTAATGTCCGATTTACTTTAGACTGCTTTTGTTCATAACATTTGGACCCGAGAACTCCCTGCTAGATTATTACCATTGCCATTTTTAGATAGTTCATGTTATGAGCTTCGTTTTGATATGTGGTTCGTTTGATTCCGATGAACGGTTTAGGAGAAACGGCCGTTTTAAGTAACGACGTTTCGCGAACGAACCCTTACCCCTCGCCTTACTTTGAAACATAGGTTAAAGACCTTAAAGGAATAATTGAAGTATGAAACATTTATGTAAGGTGTAATAGGCAGTTGGTTAGACACCTGCGAAGGAATCGCCTTAAAACTCGTAATGGTTAAATTATTAAAAATGGTGGAGCCGAGGGTACTCGAGTGACTTAAGAGAATCAGTAAGCGCAAAGCGAGCGTTAGAGTCTAAGTTGGTTAATGTATAGATTTACAAGTGACTTTGGTTTAATTCCAACTTACTTGTTGTTTATAGGTTACCAGACTCGTCCCGAGCCATTCGTAACCCCCAGTCGCTCAGGCAAGTTTTCTACCCGTTATACTGTTGTTGTGATGTATACACTTGTATATGCATTATCTTGTAATAGATGCATGATGGTTATATTAGCAAATTCTTGCGATATATTGTAGCATGTGATATGGTACATATGCATGCCTGTTTCGTATTCTTGCCATATATATCTGTTGGTTCAATTGATAATACCTATGCTAGAGAATAGCGGTAATTTGCATATACCCTTAGTATAGGGACCCAAAGGTGAAAACATTTTCTAAAACTGGGAGTCGAGGATCCCGAGTAGATTTTATATATATATATATATGGTTATAGTTTTCAAAACTATTAATCGAATAAGGTTTATTCGATAACTTTATTTTATTAATGAATATTATCTTGAATATTCATTCGAGGACTTATGACTCCTTTATATTATTTATTGAATATTACTTGGATATTCATTTGAGGATGTATGACTCCTTTATTTTATTTAATGAATGTTATTTATAATATTCATTCGAGGTATTATGACTCCGCTTATTATTTATTAATATTCTTTATTTTATTAAAGAATAATGTTCGATAATCAAACTTACTTTTGATATTCAAATAAAGATATTACTTTCGTATAAGTATATCTTTGATTATTTACTATTCATTTCAAGTATGAGTTTTCCAACTTCTACTTCAATTGTTTTTATAAAGATTATTCTTTATGGGAATATTATTTAAATAATAATATTCAGATATTCCTTTATATTGAGACTGATTTACATTATTAAATCAGCATTATTCCAAATACTCTTTAAAGTGTTTTCAAGTCTTTAAAATGATTTTCAAAAGTTAGAGCGGATCCCAAAACTCATTTTTATATTTAAGATCTTCCTTTTAAAAAGGGGATTTAAATACTCGCTCAAAACCGGAGGGATCCGGCTCTGTGGTGTATTTTATATTCGCAACAAGGTTGTTGTCTTGATAAAAGAGTTTTTGATTACTTACCCAACACTCGGGAAGTAAAATTCTTGGAACAAGTTAATCCATTAACAGGCATCGCCTGGGAAATATCGGTGAGTTTTCCTTTCCAACTAGATACGACTTCTTGGTGGAGCCGTATCAACAAGTTTCTACTTGGGGAAAGGGGGGACGAGCTTTACGTTTCAGAGTCATGGATTTCATCTGAACTAGGAGTGGCGTAAGTGGTCGAGTAGCGCCGGCCCAGCCTTATTATATTAGCCCAAATGGCCTGGAAGTTCCGCTAAGGCGGTCCATTCCTTAGGAGTTCAGTGTTCGGTTGACAAGTAAATCCGACAGGTTCTCCTCTACATGTAGAAAATGGTGGAGTTGCACTACTACGACTGATCATCGTAAGTGGTCTTCCTGGCGCGGTAAACTCCCGTAATGAGTTCATCATCCAATTGGATATTTCTGCAACACTACCCAGAGCACTTCGATAGAAAGGCTACGGTTGGGCGATTGTTGAGTGTTGGCAGGGTCAAGTTTTCAAAATGATGTTTGCATCAAATGAAGTATCTCTTAACTTCATTTTATTTTGATGATATTTTAAAGATTTAATCTATTTAAATCTGGTCTTGTAGTCTCATCTATGTGATGAACTTTTGAACTAATTATAACTTGAACGGTGGTAGTTCAAGTAGTATTTGGAAAAGATATAAGTATATTGGAGTATCTTGTAACTTCATCTTTTAAACTTATATCTAGTAAATGATTATCTTACGAATGACAAAGACTTTCAGAAAAACGTTGAGACAAGGTTAGATATATGAGATCACCTTGCAACGATATTTTTTATACAGTTATAAACTGGAACTTTGTGTATATTATACATGGAAGAGGACTTCCAAGATTTTGAAAAGTATATATGTATATATACTGAATATTTTGCGACTTCATTGCATTAAGATATCAAACTTGGTTCATTTCTTTTGACCAAGACTTTCATGAGTACTATGAGAAGGCTCATATATTTTTAATCATTATATATATTATTTTGGTGGGCTTGCTGCTCACCCTTGCTTTCTTCTTTCATCACACAACAACAGATAGAAAAGATGAACAGGACCAAGCTCCCGATTCGCGAGCGGATCGGAAACGTTCCGCAGTTTCCTATAGGCGTTGATGTCGCTGTAGCTGAGGTAGGAACTACCAATAGGCTAGGCTTTCAACTTCTGATGTACCAGATTATGTATATTTATGAATTGTAATAATGGCAAAGAAATGTAAATTTATTCATAAACCTTTTAAGGTGTATTCGCATATAATTGTGGAATAAAACGACTTGTGATTATTTTTGGATATTCATCTCTAAGACTATAACTTGTGGTGTGTGTGTTTATTGTGGGGTCACAGTACAGAGTAGTTGATTGTTTATTAAGATTGGGTGTTATTAAGGGAAATGGAACTCGTGACAACCAGAATCCCCCACCCCGGATTTGGGGGTGTTACACCAATTCAGGAAGAAAGCTTTGAGTTGCCTGAACAGGTCGAGTGTAGATAGTTAATGTGTGTGTATTTTTGAATAAAAGATGAACTTAGTTTAAAACTGATTAGAAAATGGTTTGTAATAAAGAGAGTTTGTGAGATTTTGAATTTGGGTTGTAATAAAGGTAGTCAGTGGTTCTTGTTTTCATACTTCAACCTAAAAAGATCATGGTTAGTGTTTAAGGAGTTTAGATTGATTTCTTTATTATTTGTTAATCAGATTGTACAGGTTTGGTGATTAGCTAGTAACACCCAGACTTATACCCCGAGTCTGGAGGGCGTTATAATTATCTTGTCCAGGACCTTTTTATATGTGAAGTAATTGTTGTTGAGAGAAGCTTTTAAGGCTTTGCGTAGTTCTTCAAACTCTCTGCTCAGACTAGGTCCTTCAGTAGACCTAATAAGTCTCTCCATGTCAAGATCAACTTCTTTAGATTTCATTTCAGCCCCCTGGACTTGCTGTTGAGATGACCTAAATCGTGTCAACCTAGCCTCTATCTCCCCCTTAGTCTTGTTGAAAGACATTAGAAGGGGAGTAGGAATTTCAGGCCTGACTTGTTCAGGTAGAGAAGGTAGTGGTATGTTGAGTTTACCCATGATGCCTCTTAAAGCTATATAATTATGCATTGGAAATGCTTATAGGAGTCCACCAGGGTTTGGATTTCTGTTTGTTGGCTCTTGATAAGAGATGTCAAAGCCTGAACTTGTGCAGTGAGAGAAGAGTTGGAGTCTTATAATATTGTGACTTGACCCTGTAGAGACTGAATTTGCAGATTTGTTGAAGTGGATCCAGGCTGATAAGAGCTGCTAGATGTGCCAAAGAGTTCTTCTATAGCCTCTTTGATCCCTTCCATTAGCAAAGCTGAAGGCTAATATCTGCTCTGGTGGAGTTGATCCAGCTGGACCTTGGTCTCATTTGAGTGAGTAATTTATTTTTGGATCACTGTATGGAGATTGTTGAAAGATAGTTTGAGGTTTTTGACTTCTTTCTCAATAGAGGCAAGATCCATCCTAGCCGTTTCCTCAGAAAAATACTTGAATTTAGAAAAGATCTGCTCTTGAGATGGTATGATCTTGTCCATTTTCTCATTCATCAGTTTCCTAATTTTGTCTTCATGTCCAGTAAGCTTGATTTTAAGAGCCTTACCAAACAGATGAAATGCTTTGATTTAAGCTTTGTATACATCTGTAATGGCATCATAGACAGCTTCTGGACTCAAGTTTTTTGCATTGCTGCCCAGAACAGTAGCATACTCTTCTCTGAATCTGGCCAGAACTTGATTCATCTCCAAGGCAAAGTCATCAGACAGCCATGCATCCACATTCCCATTTGGCTCATCATCATTGACAATTTTCTCCGTTTGCTCATCAACCTCTTCATTGTAAGCAAGCATGATAGCTTGATAATCCTGGTTGCTCATGTTTGAAGTCAGGAGATGCTGTGAGATGTTGGCCAGTCTAGATATCTGCTCTACTAGTAGATCATCTACAGAAGTTGGTTGAGAAGCAGATTCTTGTAGTCACTAAGAGAGTATGTGAGGTTGTTGAGGTTGTGAGGTGGATGGTTCATCAGAAACACCTGTGACTGGGGTCATAGTTTGACTCACAGATTGCTTATGGTTTTGACAGTGTGTTATCCTCCACTTATAGTGGGAACATCCAATTGAATTGGAGAGGATTGGGTTACTGTCATGTACACCAGCCTCAAACCCTTGTGTGTCTTGCAACACACTGGCACTTGAATGTGCTCTGCTTGCCTCTCCTATGACAGGATCATGGGCAATTGTACTCCTAGCTTCAACTGCCAAGACAATATATGCTAGGGTTGTGAGGGGAGTTATCCCTACATGAGGAACCTCTAATAGAATTGGAGAGAATTTAGATAGCTCCCCCTCAAGAGTACTACCCTCAAACCTTTCAGTCTGTGAAGACTGTTTTGCACATGAAGGTGCATTAGAAGTATCCATGGGGTCTTCAATAAAAACTGATGAATCCCCCATGTTTGTGATGGTGTCATCAAGGTCTACCCCAGCATGTAGCCTATCACCATCTAAATGAAGTGTCTGGGTGGTGAGCAAAGCTTCTTGAGCTAAGTCACTTGATTTTTGGTGCACTTGAGAAGTGGATTCAAGTGGGATTGGAATAGAGGAAATTTTAGACATAAGAAGTTGTTGCTCAGTTGTGAGTGTTGGCAGCTCCCCCTGAATGAATGAGGGAGCTTCAAGAGATGTGCTCTCACTGTGTATGCCTTCCTTGTTTCTCCTACCATACACTTGAATTGCTTCTAGTGCAGGCTGTGCAGACTCACTCCTGGTTATTTTTGCAACTGCGTCATGTTGGGAGGATGCAGAGATGGCTAGAGTGGTTAGCTCAGGTTGTTTACTTCTTTTAGATCTTTTGACCAGAGGTGATTCTTTTTTAGCTATCTCCTCACCACTCTCAGTTACCACAGTTAAGGTTGCCCCATTTCTCTTCTTTTTACTGACCTCATCCTTTTGAGAATATGAGGTAGTTGGTTTTCTAGCTTCTAAAGGTTGTGAAAGAATGGTTGCAGCTTGGGAAGATTCCTGTTGGTGTTCTTGTGTTTGTACTTCCACAGGTTCAAGAATCATAGTTATTCTAGATTGTGCATTAGATATCATGTCAGACATTGGATAAGGGTAAGTTCTAAAACTTTCCAACATAAATGGAGTGATTTTCAGACTTACATTGACCTTATTCTTTGTAGTAAGTGAACCAAATATTATTTTGGACACTTGCTTACAATTGCCAAATTTAGTACTATCTATACCATTCATAGGTGTATGTCTGCTACTTTATAATTTAAAGTGGACATAATAAATCTAGGGAAGAAAATTTCCTTACCTCTAGCTGACAGGGGCATAGTTAGCCTGGTTGCAAGTTCTTCCAGGATCAGCAGACCAACATTCAAGTGTTTATTGTGGGCAATTGAATACACTAGCTTTTGCACCACACTTGAAATTTTGTCATATCTTGTCTTCCTGCATGTAAAGGCTCTCACCACTGAGTCAAAAATAAATGACCACTCCTTCCTTAGATTAGTTTTGTTTAGGCTTGATAAGTTGATTCTTCCACCATAGTTGATGAAGTCCAGAAACTCAATCAGCTCATCAGGAGTTGGTACTTCCACCAGATTTACAGTAGGCAGTCCCAAAGCTAGGTTCACATCCTGCTCATTAAACTCAATTTGTTGACCTCCAACTGAGCAAGTCACTACCAAGGATACAGCTTCATCATGCATCACAGTCCTCACCACAGCTGTAGTCCAAAAAGCATGCAACACATCCAGGTACAACACTGGATTAGCAATCAAGGCTCCTGCAGTGTACAATTCAGACAGAAATTTCATAAACCCCTTGAAACTGTCAGGGGCTTGGTTAGCATCAGTAAAAACCAAGAAGTTTGTTCCTTTCTCTGGGATAGTTGTTCTAATAGTGTTTTGTACCATTGTATTTTAATAAGAGAGAATGGGTAAGAAGAATTTTTGAGAAAGGAGTAGAAACGATAGAGAAATGGGTTTTTGCTTGAAAGGCTAGGTCAATTTAGCTCTCGAAGTTGTAAGTATGTGTATGTATCGAGAAGTCTGGTTATTTATAGTAAAATTAAATGACTTGTCGAGAACTCAAAAATAGACGTTTGGAGTTTGTCTATCGAGAAATCATTTTAAGAAAAGAAGTACATATCGAGAAGTCATTTTAAATTACTCTTTTAGAGAACTCAAAATTGACTTATCGAGATGTCAAATAAATACCCAATTTGTCCAAAAAGGTGGACTGAATTAATTCCAACTTTTATTTGAACAAGTTCAAAATAAAATTAGAATAAATTTTCCAAAAGTATTTTACCAAAATAATTTATTAAATTAAATTATTTTAGTTCTGAGTTATTGATAAGTCAAAAATTACACTTGTAGAGAACTACGTGAATTAACACTACTATAGAACTCTGCAAAGACTTATCGATAAGTCATATTAAGCCTATCGAGAAGTCACTCGAGAAGTTAGTAATTGACTTATCGAGGACTCACTCGAGAAGTCCTAAAATGATTTGTCGAGAAGTCAATTTGACTTATCGAGAACGTAGTTATCTATATACTTTTGGTTTATGTAATTCTGCCTTGCATTAATTTTACATATTAAGAATGTAAATTAACAACTGAGCAGTTTACTTAGAATTTAAAAAAAATCCAAGTTGAATTTAAATTTGAAAAACAAATATGCAGAGATTTCTGAAATATTTAGAATTCATATTTCAGTTAATTTCCAATTTAATCAAATTAATATTGATTTACTGGAGATTAATCTGCTACAAAACAATAGCTGAGTTATTGCCTTAGGATGAAGAATTAAGCAATCCAATTTCACCTATAATTCCAGTGAAAGTTGCTTCATTCAAAGGTTTAGTAAAAATGTCAGCCAATTGTTTTTCTGTTTGTACAAAAATGAGCTCAATGGTACCATTTGTAGCACGTTCTCTAATAAAATGGTACCTAACATCAATGTGCTTAGTCCTGGAATGATTAACTGGATTAGCTACTATAGATATAGCACTAGTATTGTCACACATAATAGGAATTTTGTGTAACATTAGGCCATAATCCATTAGCTGATTTCTAATCCAAAGCACTTGAGCACAACAACTTCCTGCAGCTATGTATTCAGCTTCAGCTGTAGTAGTTGATACAGATTGTTATTTCTTGCTATACTAGGATACAAGTCTTTGTCCAAGAAATTGACAGCTTCCACTGGTATTATTTCTGTCAACCCTGCATCCAGCAAAATTTGCATCTGTGTAACCAACAACTTCAAAACTGGATCCCTTAGAATACCATAATCCCAAGTTGAGTTTCCTTCCAGTATCTGAAGATCCTCTTTCTCCCCCTGAGGTTGTGCAATTAAACTCAGGTGTATGAATGAGTTTCTATTTTCATGATTCTCTTGTTGAGTGGTTTCTTCATTTTCTTATTCTGACAGACTTCACAAACTTCAACTTGAGCAAGCTCCATCTTACGCATGTCTCTTACAAACTCCCTTTTGACAAGGTGTTAATTTCCTTGAAAATCAAGTGAGATATATTTTTATGCCAGAGTTTGTTTATTTCTTCTGATGCCTTGGTGTAGAAGCAACAAATACTATTCTTATTTATTGAGTCAAAATCTTCAACAAACAAGCTTCCTTTCATTGCTCCTTTTAGAGCAACTTCGCCAGTTTTCTTGCTGATAACAGTGCATTCTTCTTTGTTGAATAAGACTTAAGACCTTTGTCTGCAAATTTTCTAATTATAAGAAGATTCACTTCAAGACCAACTATCAGTGCTACATTATCAAAGACAACATTATCAGAAACAATCTTACCATCTCCCATTATGAATCCTTTGTTGTTGTCTCCAAAGGTCACCAAAGGGCCAGCCTTTCCCTTAAATTGTGATAGCAGGGCTTTACCACCTGTCATATGCCTGGAACATCCACTGTTTATGATCCAGATGACTCTCTTCATTATTCCATGCATATAATGAGTCTTAAGTGTATTTGGAAACCCAAGCAGTGTTGGGTAGTTTCTTCTTAGTAACTTGTTCAGCAGAAGTAGAATGAGTTGTTTTAGAAGAGATATAATTCAGTGACTGTTGTGCACGTTTTCCTTCTGATGTGGACTCATTTCTTGTTTCTTTAAGGTCTACTCTCAGTTTGTGGCAACTCTTCATTACTTTCAAGTTGCAAGCAATGCAATCAAACTTGTCACAGAATGAATAGAGATCATTTGAATTTGCTTCATTGTATTTGCAAGTTCCTTCAGTTGGCTTGCTAACAACCTTTTTACAGAGGTGAGTTAGAAGATTTGCAGAGCCACATTTTTCACACTTCTTTCTAGGAGCATTTGCAACATAAGCAAAATTATTGCTTTTGTTTATCCCTATTTTCCCATTTCTATTTTTCCTTTTCTTTCTTGCATCTTCAGTTTTGATTTCTTTAACAGGAGTCTTGGGACTTTGTTTGTTCATGAGCTTCTCTTCAGTTTTGGAAGACTGGACTGATTCTTTAGTTTTCTTCTCTTTATCTTCATCAGCAATTTCTTACTTGATAATCAATTCTTCTTCACTGAAGTTGACCTCACATGCTTTGAATATAGGTGCATTAATCTCTTTCAAAAAGGTTGGAGCATTCTCAGTTTTCTTTGCTTTCCCTTTATCACCTACAGTCTTCTTTTTGTCATTCATGGCATCATAGTCAAGGCCAATATCAATGTTTGCACATGGCTTATTCTTCTCATGATACTGTCCGACCAGTTCAGAAGGATTTCATCTTCACTTCATTCTTTTCCAACTTCTCCCTTAGCACTGCTTCAATTTTATTTGCACACTTGAGCTTGTTCTTTAGATAAGCATTTTTTTGTCTTAAAGCTTCAAGCTCCACCAACAACAATTCAGTTTCTTGCTTCTCACTTTCAAGCTACTCATTTATCTTTGTTAATCTGCTAACTTCTTCATTAGCAGCAACCATGCTTGTGTGAATGTGAAATATTTATGTGCTCATCTTTTCGACAGTTTCCTTGTATTGATTCATATTTAAATAAATAATGATAAGAGTTGGTGTATATGATTAGATGAGAATGATTCTCCTTGCTCCAGGGCCATGAGTGCATAATTACCAAATTCTTCATCTTCATCATTCTTAGAGTCATCCCAACTTTTACACTCTGCAATATAAGCTTTACTTTGTTATTTCCTTAGAAGAGCTTCATACTTTGCTTCAAGTTAAAGATAAGCCTTGTATTTCTTTGCTTTCTTGGGTTTCTTGCATTCTATAGCAAATTGGCCTTGTTCATCACAATTGAAGCATCTTATATTAGATATATCAACAGATCCAGTTTTGTAGTCATTCTTGTTATCAGAATTGTACTTCCCTTTTTCCTTCCAGCTGTTGTCTTTGTTGAGGGACTGTCCTTTATTCTTGAAGTATCTTGGCTTCTTTTCTCTAATATTAGAGAACTTCCTAGCTAAATAGGCCATTGATTGATCTAGCTCATCAAGTTCTTCAAGAGTATAGAACTCATCCTTTTCCAATTCCAGAATGACATGCTCATGTGAATCATTTGTTCTTTGCTCACTTGTTGAGGCAACTGGAGTTTGAGATCTTGGTTCATCATTAGATATTGGGCTTTCATTTACAATTAAAGCACTTGAACCATCCACAACATGTCCTTGACCATATCTCAATGATTGCCTTTGAATCATCTCTAGTTCATATGTTTTGAGAATTCCAAATAGAACTTCCAGAGTTATTCTGCTCAAGTCTCTCCCTTCCCTGATTGCTGAGATTTTCTGTTTCAAATGTTCAGGGAGAGTAAGCAAGAACTTCAAGTTCACTTCTTCAGCTTCATAATATTTTTCATGAAGCTACAAATCATTTATCAGCTTGTTAAACCTTTCAAACATATCAGTAAAACTTTCCTTTAGCTTTCACATAAAACCCTCATATTGTGAAATCAGTATTTTTCTTTGATTTGACCTAACTTCTTCAGTTCCTTCACAGAGTATCTCAATATTTTCCCATATTTTCTTGGCAGTGTCACAGTTGACAATGTTATTGTACATCACATTGCCAAGTGACTCAATCAATATTAATTGCAAGCTACTATCCAGGGAGACTTTCTCCTTTTCAGGGTTAGAATACTCAGAAGGACCTTTTGGAGCAAAATGAGCTGCGATAACCATATATCCATCTGTAGATTCCTCAACTCTAACTGTAATAACTCGAATTTTTGAGACCTTGTAAAACGTTTAATGAATAGTAACCCTGATAGACGGGGAAAACTTTTTATCCCACACTATGTAGTGCATGAGAAAATGAGTTTTGGAGTTGATATTATGATTTTACGTACCAAATGAGTGTATGTAAACGCTATTAGTTTTCGAAGAAAACAAACTTTGAAAAACGACCATATTTATGAATCATCGAGGATTACGGGAATCATAATATAATTACGAATTTAAAACCCAACGTATTTATATCCAAGTATGGTAATTCAAAACACAAGAAATAAATATGAAAGGAATTACGTCGCGAACCATTTACGAGGAAGTATTACGAAAACATTTAAGCGACCGAGCGAACGCGTAAACGATTAAATAAATGTAACGCACAAACTAACCATGGTAAGAAAATAACCATGGTTACTTTATCAAATAGTGAGCTAAGATGTAGGATGATCAACCAAGACTAAGCAAATAGTGAGCTAAAGGAGCTAAACAAGTGGCTTAGCTTGTAAACTAGGAAGCTAGTTCGATTTGTCCCCAAGATTTGCAACAAGAATAAAATCCTAGGATCTAAACTAGAGAATAATAAATCAATATAAGATATCACAACCTCATTTCCAAGAAGCAACCAAGGAAGCAAGCATAAAAACACTCCCTCTCTCTCTAAAACCTCCCATTCGGCTTTTCTTCTTCAAGCCAAGAAATCAAAATCAAATCTTCAAGCTCTAGCCATGGATAAATCCTCCTATTAATTCTCAAGCTTCCTAACAACCAAACTAAGGTAAGATAAATCTTTGAGCTCTTTTTATCAAGGTTTGATGGGTGAAATAAAATCAAGGAAGTTGAGAATGAATAGTATGAATAATAACTCTTCTTTGGTTTCTTGATTTCAATGGTTGTTTTAGGTTCCAAAAACCATAATAAGCACTCCCAAGACTTAACCATCATCAAGAACACATCTCAAGATCTCAATAAAGGTAAAAATATTTGACCCAACTTTATTTAAGATTTAAGTTCAAGATTCTTTTAGTATGTAGTTATAAACCTAGTTTTAGTCGTAGTATTGTTGAAATCTTGATGTTTAGCTAAGTAGATTTAAGGTTGATTGTTGTTGCCTCAACAACATGATGTTCTTGAGAGGAGTTAGTGTATTGATGATGATATGTTGATTGTTGGAGGTATATAAAGATTTAAGGCATAAACGAAACTCTGATCGTAACCGTAATCTCGCTAAAATGAACAAATCCTAACTTTAAGCTTCTGTAGAAAGTCTCGAGGATTTAAACTATAGTTTCTTGAAACCTAACCCTTGATTATGATATAAAACGTTAAAAGGATCGTTTAGGCGCTTGAATCGCTTGATTCCGATTTATGGATTAAAAGTTATGGCAGTTTTACTAAAAGTGATTTACGCGACAAAAACTGCTACGAATTACGAATTTTGAAAATATAAAGGATCAACTTAAGAATGTTCATAAATCATGAAATTTTTTACAGAGAGTAGTATTTTGAGTTTCCTAACTTCCATAAAAATTTCAAGTGAAAATAATGATTTTTTAATTTTATAAAAATATCGGAGTCGAGATCGCGCGATTAGAAACCGTAGAATTCATAAGCGGAGCCGACAGCGAAAATGAAAATGAACTTAAGTTACTTAGAAAAAGGAATCGACCATAATGTGCATAAGGACTTAAAGAAATAATAAGGGTAAAATAATTTGAGAGGGTGCATAATAAGTAGCACATGAATGCAAGTCGCCGTAAATTAGAACGGGACCTAATGAAATGAATTGTGTTTATGGTTATAGATTTCTGAGCGGAACCTAGAGCATCCTCCACCTCGAGATATCCAGTCAAGTTTAAGAACCCAACTCCATTTATTGTTGTGTTGTGAAAGGATTATTTTATTATCATTGCATAAATACCATGTTTGCCATGATACGCAATAATTGAATTTTTCGCATAATGTAGCGATGTTGTACGATAAGTATATATCGTAAAATATTTAATTATGTTTTAAGCATGACGTATTATTATAAATCCGAGAGTCGGTCGGGATTTTAAGATGAAAACCCGGAAATCATTCTGGTGATATTATTAGGACAATTAAAAGTCCATAATAGTACGATTTGAAGGACTCAACGTCCACTTACGAAATATTAAATACCTCGAACTTTTATTAAAACGATTTCCAAAGATCGTATTCCCTCAACTATACTTTATCGTTCGATTAAGAAATATTTACTAACTATTCATTTATTATGGGAGAAGTATTCTCCAATGTTTATTTATTTCAAACTCGATTAAATATTAAAGATTATTATATTACGTAAACATAAATTAGTTGAGGAATATTATTTAAATATTCTTTTCAAGTAAACTCATTCGAGGATTAATTATATACCGATTAATATTTAATTATTTATTATTTATTATTTATTATTTATTAAAGGATTTATCTATGATTTAAAAATCATAGAACCTGATTTACAATACTTTCTGATTTTTGGAAAATCATTCGAATAATTTCAGATCGTCAAAAATATCATCTCGACTTATTTAAATATTTGAATATAGTTTCAGAAGAAACCCCCCCTATTTAATTATCTGTTGACATGGTCAACTCACATCCTTAGTACTTCCTCCGAAAAATTTGGAAGTACGTATACATATACATTTATACACTAATAAATCAAGTTGTTTCTATCAACAAGCAAAACGCTTGGGGGAACTTCGATGTGATTCGAGTTCTCAAGATATGATAGGATTTCCTAAAGGACAAAGGAGGGGAAGGATCCGAGTACTTCATGTATTGGATAGACTACTGGTACCGTAGGAGACAGTACTATACGTACCTAAGGACCTGCGAAGTGTGTGTATACCCAAAATGAGGACACATAGCCTGTATGCGGCAAGGGTGATAATCGGGATACGAAGGTGTCGTCCTCCTACTAGTAGAAAAGGTTACTTTTATCGTAGTACGACTGATCATCGTATACGGTGGCTCCAACGAGTGTCCTATTCTTCCAATTGGAATTGTGATGCAATACCATAACCTAAGCCTAGGTGATGGGTTTACTTTTTAGGTATTCGCAGGATAATAAAATCTACTGAAGGATTATTTTCATAAGAAGGTGTGTATCACCAAGGAAAACTATGTTCGAATAAAATGTAATTATCTTATAAGATGCTTTGTAAGTTTACCATTATAGTCATTTTCATACTGTACATTAATATGCTGGGCATTATAACTCATACTTGTTTTCTTAAATTGACACAACACAACAGTGAATCAAGATGCCTACCATGAGAACGACAGCCAGGAAACAGGTAGGAAATGGTCAGCTGTTCCGTAGGTTGTTTGGTGTTGTACCGCAGGTAGTCCGAATAAGCTGGATTGGTTTTCAGTTGTTTTTAGTTCGGCTTATTTATAAGTATGACTTATGTAAGGTAATAAATAAGAAACGTATATTTGGCCGATGGACTAGCCTTACTTAAAGGTTATTCCCCGGTAAGACTTAATTACTTTTGGGTTGTAATAATTATCACTTTGTGGTTTGATTTACTCCAGTTATGAATGGTTCGTTTCCAAGACAATAACCTGTAAGTGTGTGTGTGTGTTAAGTGTGGGGTCGTAAGGTGTGAGTATTTATAAATTGTGGCGTGAGGTATGTGGTTTGTAGTAGTTTAGATGGCGTGGTCTCCGAGATCCCTAACCCCGGATTTTGGGGCGCCACAGAAATGGTATCAGAGCCTTAGGTTATCAAATCTTAGAAATGATAGGATATAAAATACATAGACATAGGAATAATAAAATAATCAATTAGAGCTCAAGTCGAGTTTCCTCGTTGGGCTACACAGGTAGTCTTGACAGTTTTAACCCCAAGGGAATTCCGACTCTAGGTTAGTAACACCTTGCCTATTGTGTCAGGTACCAGTGGAGCCTATGAGGGAGGTTGACCCTGTACCAGTGGAGCCTATGAGGGAGGTTGACCCTGTTGATGATGTTATGGTTCCTGAGTGTGACCCTGCTCCCGAGCCGGAGGACCCACCCATTGATGACTCAGACGATGACCCTACTAAGGATGCCCCGGAGGAGGAGGCTGACCTTCTTGTCCCCATAGCTGATGACGTTGAGATGCCTCAGGGAGATGACTTAGGCTGGAGGGATGTAGAGATGTACCCTCTCCCGACTATTCGCTCTCCTACACCACACCCATGGATGCAGAGCCCTTTGCCTTATACTGATGATGAGGAGGAGGATGGGATGGATGCACAGATCTACGAGGCTTATGACATATACTCTAGCGACCCAGACTCACCCCTACCACCCCCGGTGACCATACATGTAGTTGTACACGACTGGATGGTGGCTCAGCTTAACGATGAGATCACTGCAGCATCTGCCCGCATTGTGGAGTTACGCCAGGCACTGACAGCTTAGAGAGCCATCAGACTAGGATACCCAGGGGACTTCAGAGTTGCTACCCTAGCCATAGCCCGCAGAGAGATTGATGGGGTCGAGCTCCGTACCCGGGTTTAGATGAGGATGACAGTGATTGGAGGATATATCCCGGTAATTGACGCAGAGCTGATGTTGGCAGGAGCGATGAGGAGGCTGTGTGACCTCACGCGCAGTGACAGTGACTGAGGGACTAGTGACTAATTATGGACCTTGAAGAAGGCTGGGTAACTTGTCACCAATTCTGATAGGATAGCTAGTAGTAGATAGCATTCCTAGCCCTTCAGGGTACACGGCTTATGTATTTGCATTTCAGTATTCAGGACAAGTAATGATGTATTATAATCAGGCTATGTATGAACTCGGTTAGTTGTTTTGTCCCCAAGATATAATTGGGAGACCCTATGGTATATATATATCTAGCAGTTATTTAGAAATGGATTTTCATATTGTTTCACCTAATAAAAATATGCTAGATAATGGATGACATGCTTACATATGAATAAATTAATCCAGTTGTAAAAATATTGCAACTATATTGACAAATTTTCCTTATCAGAATAATGCCACCCCGTAGAAGAGGAACCAGGGCACAGCCCACAGAATCTGTTAACCAACAACGGAATGAACCTGACCCTGTAGTGAATGAAGAAAGTGAAGAAGACCTCGACTATAATGAATATGATGTGGAAGAATATATAGAAGAAGAGGTTGAGGATACCCTTCACGGAGAGAACCTCATGAATGAGTTTATGGAACTATTAAGAGCAAATCTAAACCAACAGCCTATTCCACCACAGCCGCATGCTGCCCAACAGACTGCAGCCACTGCCTTCAGGGCATTCAAATCTCTCAAACCCCCAGAGTTTCTAGGATCCGCCGACCCCGTTGAAGCACGGGCCTGGATCAAAGAGATAGAAAAGTTCTTCGAGATACTAAGTGTAGAGGAACGACACAAGATAATTTTCGCTTCTTACATGCTGAAAGGAGAGGCCAATTAGTGGTGGGAGTCCAAACGAAACCTAGAGACTGATGTTGTGATTCCATGGGATAGATTTACCCGACTGTTCTTAGAAAAGTATTTCCCTAGGTTTATGGAAACCCAGATGGAGATTAAGTTTCTAGAGTTGAAACAGGATAAGATGACTGTGGCAGAGTATGAGGCCAAGTTTACTGAGCTATCAGGATTTGTACCTGAGTTCGTGAATACCGAAGAGAAGAAAACGTGAAGGTTTCAACTTGGTCTGAAACAGTGGATTCAGAACCGAGTGGCAGTACTAGAGCTGACAGATTATGCCACCTTAGTGTAGAAAGCCTCGATTGTCGAAGCTGGCAGTGAGCAGAGTGTGAAGGAAAAGGAAAATAGGAAGAGGAAAATAGGAAGCCAAGGCGGAGGAGGAGGAGTAGGAACCGGGAATAGGAGCCTTCCAAGCAGGTTCGTCAGGGGAGTGGTGTCCCAACCTGCAGAGGCCCCGGATTCAGAAAGGCCCCAAGTGAGAATGTTGGCCAGGGCGGCGGACAATCTAGGGAAACATTTTATAGCCAACCCCGTGCCCCAATACCGGAAGTCAGACATGTAGAAAAAGACACCTTGGAGTGTGCACCCAGGCGAGAGCCCTCTGAAATGTTACAGGTGCGACCAACCCGGACACCTTGCCAACAATTGCCCCCAACACAACAGGATATGTTTCTAATGTGGGAAAGTAGGACACATGAGAAAGGATTGCCCGACATTGAAGCCCCAGCCTCAGGAATGAGCAGAGCTGCATCCAACCGGCCCCCAGCTGCTAGGACCTTCAACATGACCATTCAGGATGATGTCCGAAACACTGATGTGATAGCAGGTACCCTTCTGTTAAATTCTGAATATGAAAATGTCATATTTTATTCTGGAGCAACCAAGTCATTTATATCTCAAGATTTTGCTAAAAAGTTAAAACTTAACGCCATACCCCTACGTGAGGTATTACAAGTGGAAATATCAGACAAAGAAATAATTCTTGTAAATCAAGGACACCCTAAATGCAAGTTGAAATTAAAAGGAAGAGTCTTCGAAGTTGACCTAATCCCATTTGCGTTAGGAGAATTTAATGTAATCTTAGGAATGGATTGGTTATCCAGTAATGGAGTGCAAATAGATTGTGAACGGAAGAGGGTAAAGATAAGAGCGCAAAATGGAAAAGAAGTAGTGATTAGAGGGCAACGACAGACCCAGAAATTTTTGACCATGCTACAGGCGAAAAGATTATTAAGGAGAGGTAACGAGGCCTATTTATCTTATGTGATACATACCAAGAAGGAAGTTCCTAATATACAGGACATACCCATAGTAAATGAATTCGAGGATGTATTTCCAGAGAACTTACCAGGGTTGCCACCCGACATAGAAATAGAATTCGCTATAGAATTAGCACCAGGAACGACACCAATGTCCAAGGCCCCATATAGGCTAGCCCTAGTTGAGATGAAGGAATTAGCTTTTCAACTACAAGAACTATTAGATAATGGAATGATAAGACCCAGTGTGTCTCCATGGGGAGCGCCAGTACTGTTCGTAAAGAAAAAGGACGGCAGTATGAGATTATGCATAGACTATCGAGAATTGAATAAGCTGACTATTAAGAATAGGTACCCTCTCCCTAGGATTGATGACCTATTCGATCAACTCAAGGGAGCTGTATATTTTTCCAAAATAGATTTGAGGACAGGATATCACCAGTTGAAAATCAAACCTGAGGATATATCGAAGACTACTTTTCACACTAGGTATGGACACTATGAGTTCTTAGTCATGTCATTTGGGTTAACCAATGCACCCGCAGCCTTTATGGATTTGATGAACAGAGTGTTCAAAAGGTACCTAGATATATGTGTGATAGTTTTTATAGATGATATTCTAATCTACTCAAAGACAGAGCAAGAACATGCAGAACATTTAAGGATTGTCTTAGAAATCCTGAGGAATGAGAAATTATATGACAAGTTTTCAAAGTGCGAGTTTTGGTTAAGGGAAGTTCAGTTCTTAGGACATGTGGTGAGTAGCAAAGGAGTTTTAGTTGACCCCGCCAAGATAGAGGCGGTGTCCAACTGGGAAAGACTAACTACCCCAACAGAGGTTAGGAGTTTTATAGGTTTAGCATGGTATTACCGGAGGTTCATGCAAGATTTTGCTAAGATAGTCGGTCCACTGACTAGACTTACCCGGAAAACAGAAAAGTTTGTATGGACAGAGAAATATGAGGAAAGCTTTCAGGAACTGAAAAGGAGACTGGTGTCAGCACCAGTGCTCGCTCTTCCCGATGGAAAGGGAGAGTTTGTGATATACAACGATGCATCGCTTAAAGGATTAGGATGTGTGCTTATGCAGCACGGTAAGGTTATAGCGTATGCCTCTCGGTAATTGAAGGAGTATGATAGCAGATACCCGATGCATGATCTAGAATTAGCAGCCATAGTGTTTGCCCTGAAAATTTGGAGACACTACCTGTACGGTGAGAAATCCGAGATTTACACAGACCATAAGAGCCTCAAATATATTTTTACTCAGAAGGAGCTGAACATGAGATAGAGGAGATGGTTAATGTTGATTAAGGACTACGACTGTGAAATTTTATATCTCCCGGGTAAAGCCAATGTGGTGGCTGACGTCCCTAGTAGGAAGGAAAGACTCAAAATGATAATGACATCTGATAAGTGGATTTTGTATCCACTTGGAATGCTTTATTACAAGCTTAAATTGGTATTTTGGACTCAAGTTGTTGGTATTTTGATGTGTTTTTTTGTTATTGCATTTCAGGTACCAGTTATATGAAGAAAAGAGCTTTTAAAGGAACTATGATAAAAATTGATCAGATTTGGAAGCCAATGCCATTGTCAAGTTGTATAGAATCTCGTTAGCTTCGCGTGGGCAGTTGAATCGCCTAATTCTGACGAGTAGAACTCAAGTTATGGCCAAAACAAGATTCTTCAGAAATTTTTCCAGACAGGAGCTGAGCGCCCGCCCAGGAGAGCTGAGAGCCCGCCCGGAGAGCTGAGCGGCCGCCCAAGGCGCGGTTGGTCGCTGATTTCGCTGAAAAAGCCTTTTTTGAGTGGAATTTGACGATTTTAAGGGTCCAGGTCCATTAGGGGCGTATATATACTTAAAAAAAGGGTTTTCATCATCCGGGAAGATTGAGATACCAAGGAGAAGACCTAGAAGCACAGAACAACTCCGAAAAAGATGATCTTGTTTTCAACTTATGATTCTTTGAATTAGTTGTAACTTTGGATGCTCATTTTCGTTCTTGTTGAACCTAGATCTCGTTTATTCGTACTTTAATTATTATTTTTGCATGATTGTTCATTTAGGACATATTTGTTTGTTTTTATATGATTTCATATAGTTGCATTTGCATGCATATTTAGCATGATCCCTTAAGATGAACTATGGTATTTGATTATTCGTACTTTAATTATTATTCAGTTTATTAAGACCTTGTTTTATACCATATTTTCATTGGAACCCATGGGGACGATGAGTTCGATTATGGGCTAATCGTTGTCATGGGGTTCTAACAGATTTACTTATGGATTTCAATAATTAATTTGTTTTGATATCTTGGTGTATGGTGATTGATTGATATCCTAGTATTGGTTGTGCTTATTCGTCTTATGTGCGTAGCTAACATATAAGATAGTTTGTTAATCTCTTTTAAAGCGACAGTGAATATAGAGGTTTAGAACTTGCCATGCTAACATAGGTTCATGTATGTGTATGCATTATTAGTGGGTAACTCTAACCGTTTTACTTGCCTTATATAATCAAGATAGATAACTTATGCTTAAACCGTTATATTGTCAAATTCTATAGACATATAGGGTCTCAATATAATTGGTACCTATTCAGCTTTTATCTCTTTTGTGGATGTCTGGTAGAATGGTACTCGTGCAACGAAAGTTGGCGTTTATCAGTTTCGTGTTATCTGATTAGTGTCATCACCATCATATGCTAAGGTTAAGAACAATAAGGCTATTGAATGAAGTATTTAATGAAGTTAGAATCCCATGTTTGTCATATATAGGAATTCAACCTCAATTCTGTCACACCCCCAACTTAAACAGCAAATTAAATATAACTATTACAACATTTTAAAAGAAGAATACACAACCAACTCCAAGATCTTACAGTTTAGGGTTTGGAACAGCCCAACACTACCAACTATTACATCTGATTAAAAGTACCGAGTCCTCACACAAACTATTATTACTTATTCTACCTGAGCTCGAACATAAGCATCAGCATCACAGGTCTTACGGGCAGTCTGCTTGAATCTAACCATAGCTGCTAGCTGTAATATCAGGGTAAAGCAAGGAGTGAGCCAAATGCTCAACAAGTGCTAACAGTATGACACAAAACATAAATCGAGATATACATTAAAGAATGACAATGAAAAGACATAACCAATGGTAACGAGAGATAAAACTATGTGAGATGGCATCATTTTGCTTGTATCAAAACAATTTTAAAATCATGTCTTAATCAAAATCATTTTATGATGCTACGGATTACAGCCGGTGATCAGCCGCGAAGTAATCCCGAACATCGCTGGGTTCTAAAACATTAACGGGAATCTCTAGGCAACTTTTAAGCCTAATATAAGTGTGGAAAGGACTCGCGTCTCAGTCTAGATCCACTATTCAAGGAAAACATTTATCCCCCTTTGTGACTGAAAACCCATATTTTATTTATTTCAAAAACTGATGCCGAATTATAACAAAATCTCTTTTAACAGTAAACATTTTATTAAGGGAATATAGATCAACTCGAAACACGGGAAATATGGTACTAAATCTCAGGGCCATGATTTACAAAATTTTACTCTATTAGGGTAACCAAAAGGTTTTCGTATGTCAGAACTTGGACAGGAAAATTTAGTGAGACTAATGGATAATATAAAGGGGTAATGCCAAACTGGGCTTAAAGCAATGGTTTCTCGTCAAGGTACAGGTGTTGGATCATCAAGAAGATAAGTTTTATGAATACTATGGGTGTTAAGGTATGAAGAAATGATTCTTTAGCTCAGGATATATCAGAGTTGTCAAGCTTTAGGATAAGAAAGAGGGGTATCAATCAATGAGGGATCACTTTGATAAGTTTCTGACTTTCAGGGTTCAAGGTAAGGTTCTATAGGGATTCAAGTATCAGGATGAGATATCAATATTTAGGAATCACCAGCATGTTAATCAAGAAGATCAATCAAGTAATATATCAACTCTTCATTTTATCATGGCATTTAACTATCATGAAAAGGCTTTTGAACTACTTGCAATACATACTCGAGGGTTCATGGAATTTCTATATAATTCAAAGATAAACGAAAGATACGCTTGATTTAAAACATATCAAATGACTCAGGATAATTGCATCAATATATATATGAACTGTTTATAGTAAATACGAAGGTCGAGTTGAATCACTTTCCTTGAGAAAGGTTGGTCTGGTCTGACTGGTAGGAGCAACTGGAGCTTCACTCGACCTTTATGGCAAGTTTTCCCTTGTCTCGAGATCCTACATAATAATAATAATCCTCATTATAATATATTCTTACCGTCTTAACCTATTTACAACTTGAAATTAAACACGGATGGCACTTAGGCCTATACGCACTTAATTTTATATTCACTTTTAAATTATAAAAGTACACACATAGCCACATAATCACATATCATATATTAATACCAGTAACACCATATATACCATAATGCAACACTAGGCGTGAATGATCTCGACTCACAACTTAAGTCACTTGGTCGCTAAACTAGACAAGGTCTTCTAATTTTGGCTTCCTAACTCGATGTGCCTTTCCTAAATTATCCAAAACTTTTTGACCCTCACTTATGCCTTTTGCTCTACTGACCTTATACTATCTTACAACTATGGTGGTCGACCTAATACTCACTTCTAAGGGTTCTAAAACTATGTGATAAGTGAAAGTGCTCACTGGTGCAAATTTCAGAATGACAACTATAGTTTCTTGAGTGCATTAGGCACTCTTAAACTACAAGTTTTCCTTCAAAACTTTTACACAAGACTCTCCTGACCTAAGGGCATCTCACAAACTTGATGTGGCTCAAGGGCCTGGATTGGGCCTTCTTGGGCCTAAGCTAAAAGTCCAAGGTTCCCCTATTTTTCTGGGCAGAAAATGCCCTGACTTGAATTAACTTGTGACACATGGTTCTAACTCATATCCTATGAACTATGGTTGGAAAAACTTCTCTGACACTCCCTCTAACTAAGGCCCAATAGGGCCTAATGAGGGCCTACCCATGACATGGTCAAATCTTCCTATTTCTAAGTTGCAACAAAACTGTCCCCTGCTGGACAGATTTTGTTATTCTACTTGTGCACCTAACCAAAAGACATGCAAACCTCCAACCAACTCTTAAAACCTTTTATATACTCCCAATACTAACTTCTGGTGTCTTGGGCCTCAAAGTGCACATCAATGACATGGTCAAAACTCACTCTAAACCTCAGGGTACTAAACTGATTTTCTGCAGAAACTATAACTCTCATTTCTCCAAGGTTTTGACTTGACAAACTCAACTACCAACATCCCAATACTTAAACCAAGACTTATACATGGTAATCTACTGAACTAACTCCCTTATTCTCAAAATAACCTTGGGTGAGATCATCCTTACCTAAGGTACAATTATGGCAAAACAAAAGAGATCACATTTCTCAACTCACCAATCATTAAGTTTTTGAAACCACAAGATATGCATTTTATAAAAGATAACCATGAATTATTACCATGCAACAAGAAGCATAAATCAATATTAACACATTATTCCTACTGAAATTAAGGCTCACTAACAAAATCTTTCCAAATGATCAAAATCTTACAACATTCTAAGAGAAATCCACATGCATGCATGTCCTCGGGTTTTGCAAACCAAAACAACACATTTTCTACATATATTCTACCATAAAATTGACATGCAAGCCTAGCATAAGCTATACCTAGATGATCACTTAGCATGCAAGGAGTTTTATTAAATTTTCACCACAAAATTCAAGTCATTATCACATAAACATGCAAAATTTGAGCAAAACAACAAGAATGATCTCAAGGACCATTCATTCGGATCCCATATGGTCATGGCCGAATGAAATGGATGGGAATGGCCATTTAATCATCAAGAGTTTCCTTCTTAAGACTTGGCACTTATCCATTCCTTGTAGTCCTCTCAAAAACAACCCTAAACCCACAAGAATCAAGGTTGTATTTTGAGTTTCACTAAAACCTTTACATGCAACCTTTAAACTTAAACTTTCTACTCAAAACTCTTTGAAATATGAGTGATCATGGTATGGGAAGTAACATTTACTTGTGTAAAGAGTAGAAGCTTGGTTGAGGAATGAAGAAAAAAAATATGGGGAGGGGGGTTTCGGCTAAAAGCCGAGAGTGAGAGAGGGAGGAGGGGGGAGGAGAAAGTGTGGTGGTGAGTGAAGTGAAATGATCATGTCTTTGCTTGTTTTATGGTTTTTGTATTGGCAAAAGTGAGTGGAATTAGGAATTGACATGATTAGCCTTCCACTTGAACTTGGTTCAATTTGCATGCAAGGGTAAAGAAGGAAATTGGCTAGAAAAATAAGAGTTAGTGGGGTTGGAATTGTCCTCTTTGTCCTTGAAAAGAATGAGAGGGTGGTTTGCATGCAAGGGCTTTCTTTTAATTTTCTAAATATGACAACTAAAATTTATAATGATTTATTTTTATAAAATAAAATACAAGTTCAAAAATTATAAAATTTATACCATAAAATAACTTGGATTTTTAGAGACTTTATAAAATCATTTTCAAAATTTGTGAACAAAATACCTTTTAAAAGAAAAAATTTCCAAGGCTTGAAATATTCCTTATAAATCAAAAATAAATAAATTAAATAAACTCTTGCTTTGAAAAATCATATACTACATAAAGCAAATTTATAATGCAGAAATTTTCACTCACACAAACGTACAATCATTGAATATATTTCATTCGGCTTTAATATTATACCAAATCCACAAATAATATTACACGAAAATAGCGGTCGTAACATCCTCTCCCCCTTAAGGGATTCTATCCCCAGAATCTAAGAGAACAGATGAGAATACCGGGAACGCATATCAGACTCTAACTCCCAAGACGATTCTTCGACCTTAGGGTTCCTCCAAAGCACTTTCACTATCTTTACCGACTTATTCCTAAGACTCTTTACTTTCCAGTCGAGTATTTTAACCGGTTGCTCCATAAATGACAGGTCTGCCTGAATTTCTACAGGTTCATATTTTATCACATGGCTAGCGTCAGGATTGTACTTCTTAAGCAATGACACATGGAACGCATTATGCACATGCTGATACTGAGGTGGTAAGGCCAACTCGTAGGCCACCTTTCCTACTTGACTCAAAATCTCAAAAGGACCTATGTATCTAGGTGCTAACTTTCCTTTCTTGCCAAATCTCATCAACCCTTTTCTAGGTGACACCTTCAGCAACACAGCTTCGCCAATTTGGAATTGAACATCCTTACGCGTTGGATCCGCATACTTCCTCTGTCTATCTTGAGCAGCAAGCAACCTTTTCTGAATTAACTTGACTGTGTCATGCAACTGTTGTACCAATTCCGAGCCGAGAATTCTTCCTTCCCCTACTTCATCCCAATTTGTTGGTGATCTACATTTTTGCCCGTACAAAGCTTCGTATGGTGGCATGCCGATACTGGAATGATAGTTGTTGTTATAAGAGAATTCAATCAACGGCAAGTGGTCGTCCCAACTTCCTGCAAAATCGATTGCACAACTGCGCAATATATCTTCAATTGTTTGAATTGTCCTTTCACTCTGGCCATCAGTCTGCGGGTGGTATGTCGTGCTCATATTCAACTTCGTGCCAAGACATTCCTGAAATTGCTTCCAGAATCTCGAGTTAAAGCGGGGATCTCTGTCTGAAAATATTGATACGGGTACTCCATGCCTTAGTACGATTTCGCGCACATACAGATGAACCAACTTGTCCAGTGACGACTTCTCATTTATTGGAAGGAAATGCGCCGACTTCGTAAGACGATCAATTATAACCCATATTGCGTCATTTCCGGATTTCGTTCGCGGTAGTCCTACTATAAAGTCCATAGCGATATTTTCCCATTTCCATTCTGGAATCTTCAAGGGCTGAATTAATCCGCTTGGTCATTGATGTTCTGCCTTCACTTTCTGACAAGTATAGCACTTTGCAACCCATTCTGCCACGTCTCGCTTCATATTTGGCCACCAAAAGTTCTTCTTTAAGTCTCGATACATCTTGGTGCTTCCCGGGTGGATTGAAAATTTCGAATTATGGGCTTCATGGAGGATCTCATTCTTTAATTCAAGTACATGAGGAATCCATATTCTGGATGAAAACCTTAGTATCCCTTGCTCATCCCTTTGAGTATTAATCTCCTCTCCAGATAACTGATTCTTCACTTTCTCCATTACTTCTTCTTGATAATTCTTTATCTTTTCCACTAGTGTTGGCTGAAAGGTCATTGCACGACAAACTTCCTCGACTTTTCTATAAGCACAAAATTCCAATTCCAATCTTTCGATTTCTTCATATAACTCTTTTGATGTTATCATCATATTCAGTCTCTCCTTCCTACTCAGAGCATCGGCCACTACATTCGCCTTTCCAGGATGGTAATTTATCGAACAGTCATAGTCCTTGATCAATTCCAGCCATCTCCTCTGCCTCATATTGAGCTCTTTCTGAGTAAAAATGTACTTTAAACTCTTGTGATCCGTGTAGATTTCACACTTCTCTCCGTAGAGGTAATGTCTCCAAATCTTAAGTGCGAACACTATGGCGGCTAGTTCCAAGTCATGCGTCGGGTACTTTAACTCATGCGGTTTCAACTGTCTTGACGCATATGCGATCACTTTACTGTATTGCATCGACACACAACCCAAACCCTTATGTGAAGCGTCGCTGAATATTACAAAGTTCCCTTGATCATCTGGAAGTACCAACACCGGAGCTGTTACCAACTTCTGCTTCAACTCTTGAAAGCTATCTTCATATTCTGCACTCCATTCAAACTTTTGATTCTTTCTGGTTAACTTGGTCAATGGCGTGGCGATCTTCGAGAAGTCTTTGACGAATCTTCTATAGTATCCGGCCAATCCTAGAAAACTTCGCACTTCCGTAGGAGTCTTTGGCCTCTCCCAACTTATAACTGCCTCAATCTTTGCCGGATCCACTTTAACTCCCTCATTTCCAATGACATGCCCCAAAAATTGAACTTCCTTTAACCAAAACTCACATTTGGTAAACTTGTCATACAACTTCTCTTGCGGAAGTATCTCCAATGCTATCCAGAGGTGCTGCTTATGTTCTTCTTCCGACTTAGAATAAATAAGGATGTCATCAATAAATACCATGACAAATTTGTCCAAATACTTCTTAAATACCCGATTCATCAGATCCATAAATATGGCCGGAGCGTTGGTCAAACCAAACGGCATTACTAGGAATTCATAATGCCCATATCTGGTCCTGAATGCGGTCTTGGGAACATCTTCTTCTTTGATCTTTAATTGATGGTATCCCGATCTCAAGTCAATCTTTAAAAAGCATTTTGCTCCCTTCAACTGATCAAAAAGGTCATCTATCCTTGGTAGCGGGTAGCGGTTCTTGATCGTTACCTTATTCAACTCCCGATAATCTATGCATAGACGCATACTCCCATCTTTCTTCTTTACAAACAGAACAGGTGCTCCCTATGGCGACGCACTTGGTCGTATCACTCCCTTATCCAATAATTCTTGTAGCTGGCTCGCCAACTCTTTCATTTCAACTGGTGCCATCCTATATGGGCCTTTGAAACTGGTTCCATTCCTGGAGCAAGGTTGATCTCGAACTCGATTTGTCGATCTGGTGGTAAGCCTGGTAGTTCGTCGGGAAACACATCCGGGAACTCGTTAACTACAGGGATATCTTCCATGCTGGGGCTGCCTTTTTCCGAATGTACTACATAAGCTAGGAATGACTCACAACCTTTTCTAAGTAGCTTCTTAGCCTGAACAATTGTAAGAAATAGTTGCTCTTGCCTCTGCCCCTTAAATACTACCTTCTCTCCACTCTTCGTCTTTAAATACACTCTCTTGGTCTTACAATTAATCTGAGCGTTATTCTCTCCTAACCAATCCATTCCTAAAATTATGTCAAACTCTCCCAACTTGAAGAGTATCAAGTCGGCTGAAAACTTATACCCCGAAATATCAATCTCACACTTTGGACAAAATTGATTCACAGGAATCTTCTCTTGGTTCGCAATTACCACATTTACTACCTCACTCATAACCATTTTCTCACATTGAAGCTTATCAACAAAAGATTCTGATATGAAAGATCTTGTTGCTCCCGAATCAATTAATACTTAAGCTTTGACATTATTGAGTAAAAGTGGACCTGCTATCACCTCCGAATTCTGTACAGCATCCTTCATCTTCAAATCAAATATCCTTGCTGTTGCTTGCGGGGTTGGTGTAGGTGGTGGAGGTAATTCCAATACCTCAGCTGGCACACTTGCACTGGTACTTGCCACATTCATTAGAGCTTTGACTGGTCCGGTTGCCTTGCACTCCCTAGCTATGTGTCCAGTCTTCCCACACTTGTAACACATAACTCCTGGATTTGGCATCTTGCACTCATTCGCCAAATGTCCCTTCTGATTGCACTTGTAGCATGTCATGCTCAGCTTATTACACACTCTGGGGTGCCTTCTTCCGCAGTGCTTGCATTCTGGCCTCTGGAACCTGTTTTCTCCAACTTGCCCTTGGCTTGCCTGATTGTTCCCCTTCGATTCTTGCCTTTTACCCAAATTTCCTTTCTTTTGAAAATTTCCGCCCTTCTGGAAACCAATCCTCTTTACATTCCGATCTTGTGAAATTCCGACTTCAGACTTTTCTCCATAAAATGGAACCTTCCTCTTCTTGTTATCCCTCTCTTTCCTTGACTGCATCCCATTATTCTCAATCAGAGCAGCTTTCTGTACTACTCCCGCATAAGTTTCAAGCTCAAACATAGCCACCCTATCTCTGATCCAAGGCTCCAATCCTTGCTGAAATTTCTTTGCTTTTTCCTCCTCAGTGTTGGTATACTTTGTCACAAACCTTGACAACTCAGTGAACTTCTTCTCATACTCCAATACAGTCATGTTGCCTTGCTTCAACTCAAGAAATTTTAGCTCCATCTGATTCTGTATGTACTTAGGGTAATACTTGTCCAGAAATAACCTCTTAAATCTCTCCCAAGAAACCTGCTGAGTGACTTCCATAGCTTTTACTGATTCCCGCCAATAGATGACTTCTCCCTTTAAGAAGTAAGTAGTATACGGCGTCTTCTGATCGTCTCCTAACTGTACCTAAAAACCTAACCTCGTCTCCCCTGCCTCCAGATTCAAAAGCCCTTTCCATCTCCTTGATCCATGTGTTATCTATCACTGGATCAGTGGTATCATGAAATGCAGGTGGATTCACATTCTGAAAAGCCTTGAAAGTGATAATTTGTCTAGGTGGTACTGGTGGTTCAGGTGGTTGGTATGGCTCACGGTTATCTTGGTTTTCAATTCGTTGTTGAAGAGTTAGTTGTTGTTGAGCTATAGCATTGGTTTGTTGTTGCAAAGTTTCCAGTAGTCGAAGAATATTTGGGTCTGTGGTGGATGTGGTTGTTGGGTTCTTCTTTTTGGGAGGCATAATCCTAAAATAAGAGTTATGTCAAAACAGATATGAATGATAAAATGATTCGAGGGTATCGCATGGCATTCTTATTTACATATGGGGTCAAGTTTCCAAATTAAGCAGATATGATGATGCATATAAAAACGTAATATAACAGTTGAGAGCAAATGGAACAACAGAACATAATTATTGAAATTTTAAAGGTCACAGTACATAGGATTGGGACATAGTCTGGTTCTAGGAATAACAGGCTTATTTAAAGGAAACAACAGAAACAACTGGGGATTCCACAGAGTCTGACAGTACAACAACATGAAAGGTAAATGGAAAGAACTAAGGCTCCACTCCATCTGGACGGGGCTTGGTAGTCTTTTCCTCTCGAAGCGTCTTCACAATGCTCTGGAGCTCATCCGCCACCATCTGGATGACATACTGGCTGGTGCGGTCCCGGTGCGCTGGCATCTCCTCAAGCTTAGTGTTGACGTACTAAACCAAGGTCTCAAGTCTCGCAGTCATCTGCTCCTTGGGCTTCCCTTCGTAGTTTCGGCTGTCCGGATACACGTTCTTCAGTCGGTCTATCAGTCGGTCGTACTTGCCCTGAAGCATGTCGAACTCACGCCTCAACTCAGCATACACTGAGAAAGCAATAGTGTCGTCCGACCCAGAGGATGACGAGGAATGCGCCCTTTGCTGACAACCAATAAGAGGAGTATTAATAATAATTTACTTAACCTACTCTCTCGCATATTATCTATAACCTACACACATATCCTATAACCTATTTGGGCTGTCCAGAGACTCTAAACCGTAGCTCTGATACCAAAATCTGTCACACCCCCAACTTAAACAGCAAATTAAATATAACTATTACAACATTTTAAAAGAAGAATACACAACCAACTCCAAGATCTTACAGTTTAGGGTTTGGAACAGCCCAACACTACCAACTATTACATCTGATTAAAAGTACTGAGTCCTCACACAAACTATTATTACTTATTCTACCTGAGCTCGAACATAAGCATCAGCATCACAGGTCTTACAGGCAGTCTGCTTGAATCTAACCATAGCTGCTAGCTGTAATATCAGGGTAAAGCAAGGAGTGAGCCAAATGCTAAACAAGTGCTAACAGTACGACACAAAACATAAATCGAGATATACATTAAAGAATGACAATGGAAAGACATAACCAATGGTAACGAGAGATAAAACTATGTGAGATGGCATCATTTTGCTTGTATCAAAACAATTTTAAAATCATGTCTTAATCAAAATCATTTTATGACGCTACGGATTACAGCCGGTGATCAGCCGCGAAGTAATCCCGAACCTCGCTGGGTTTTAAAATATTAACGGGAATCCCTAGGAAACTTTTAAGCCTAATATAAGTGTGGAAAGGACTCGCGTCTCAGTCCAGATCCACTATTCAAGTAAAATATTTATCCCTCTTTGGGACTGAAAACCCATATTTTATTTATTACAAAAACTGATGCTGAATTATAACAAAATCTCTTTTAACAGTAAACATTTTATTAAGGGAATATAGATCAACTCGAAACACGGGAAATATGGTACTAAATCTCAGGGCCATGATTTACAAAATTTTACTCTATTAGGGTAACCAAAAGGTTTTCGTATGTCAGAACTTGGACAGGAAAATTTAGTGAGACTAATGGATAATATAAAGGGGTAATGCCAAACTGGGCTTAAAGCAATGGTTTCTCGTCAAGGTACAGGTGTTGGATCATCAAGAAGATAAGTTTCATGAATACTATGGGTGTTAAGGTATGAAGAAATGATTCTTTAGCTCAGGATATATCAAAGTTGTCAACCTTTAGGATAAGAAAGAGGGGTATCAATCAATGAGGGATCACTTTGATAAGTTTCTGACTTTCAGGGTTCAAGGTAAGGTTCTATAGGGATTCAAGTATCAGGATGAGATATCAATATTTAGGAATCACCAGCATGTTAATCAAGAAGATCAATCAAGTAAATATCAACTCTTCATTTTATCATGGCATTTAACTATCATGAAAAGGCTTTTGAACTACTTGCAATACATACTCGAGGGTTCATGGCATTTCTATATAATTCAAAGATAAACGAAAGATACGCTTGATTTAAAATATATCAAATGACTCAGGATAATTGCATCAATATATATGAACTGTTTATAGTAAATACGAAGGTCAAGTTGAATCACTTGCCTTGGGAAAGGCTGGTCTGGTCTGACTGGTAGGAGCAACTGGAGCTTCACTCGACCTTTATGGCAAGTTTTCTCTCATCTCGAGATCCTACATAATAATAATAATCCTCATTATAATATATTCTTACCGTCTTAACCTATTTACAACTTGAAATTAAACACGGATGGCACTTAGGCTTATACGCACTTAATTTTATATTCACTTTTAAATTACAAAAGTACACACATAGCCACATAATCACATATCATATATTAATACCAATAACACCATATATACCATAATGCAACACTAGGCTTGGATGATCTCGACTCACAACTTAAGTCACTTGGTCGCTAAACTAGACAAGGTCTTCTAATTTTGGCTTCCTAACTCGATGTGCCTTTCCTAAATTATCCAAAACCTTTTGACCCTCACTTGTGCCTTTTACTCTACTGACCTTATACTATCTTACAACTATGGTGGTCGACCTAATACTCACTTCTAAGGGTTCTAAAACTATGTGATAAGTGAAAGTGCTCACTGGTGCAAATTTCAGAATGACAACTATAGTTTCTTGAGTGCATTAGGCACTCTTAAACTACAATTTTTCCTTCAAAACTTTTACACAAGACTCTCCTGACCTAAGGGCATCTCACAAACTTGATGTGGCTCAAGGGCCTGGCTTGGGCCTTCTTGGGCCTAAGCTAAAAGTCCAAGGTTCCCCTGTTTTTCTGGGCAGAAAATGCCCTGACTTGAATTAACTTGTGACACATGGTTCTAACTCATATCCTATGAACTATGGTTGGAAAAACTTCTATGACACTCCCTCTAACTAAGGCCCAATAGGGCCTAATGAGGGCCTACCCATGACATGATCAAATCTTCCTATTTCTAAGTTGCAACAAAACTGTCCCCTGCTGGACAGATTTTGTTATTCTACTTGTGCACCTAACCAAAAGACAAGCAAACCTCCGACCAACTCCTAAAACCTTTTATATACTCCCAATACTAACGTCTGGTGGCTTGGGCCTCAAAGTGCACATCAATGACATGGTCAAAACTCACTCTAAACCTCAGGGTACTAAACTGATTTTCTGCACAAACTATAACTCTCATTTCTCCAAGGTTTTGACTTGACAAACTCAACTACCAACATCCCAATACTTAAACCAAGACTTATACATGGTAATCTACTGAACTAACTCCCTTATTCTCAAAATAACCTTGGGTGAGATCATCCTTACCTAAGGTACAATTATGGTAAAATAAAAGAGATCGCATTTCTCAACTCACCAATCATTAAGTTTTTAAAACCACAAGATATGCATTTTATAAAAGATAACCACGAATTATTACCATGCAACAAGAAGCATAAATCAATATTAACATATTATTCCTACTGAAATTAAGGCTCACTAACAAAATCTTTCCAAATGATCAAAATCTTACAACATTCTAAGAGAAATCCACATGCATGCATGTCCTCGGGTTTTGCAAACCAAAACAACATATTTTCTACATATATTCTACCATAAAATTGACATGCAAGCCTAGCATAAGCTATACCTAGATGATCACTTAGCATGCAAGGAGTTTTATCAAATTTTCACCATAAAATTCAAGTCATTATCACATAAACATGCAAAATTTGAGCAAAACAACAAGAATGATCTCAAGGACCATTCATTCGGCTCCCATATGGTCATGGCCGAATGAAATGGATGGGAATGGCCATTTAATCATCAAGAGTTTCCTTCTCAAGACTTGGCAGTTATCCATTCCTTGTAGTCCTCTCAAAAACAACCCTAAACTCACAAGAATCAAGGTTGTATTTTGAGTTTCACTAAAACCTTTACATGCAACCTTTAAACTTAAACTTTCTACTCAAAACTCTTTGAAATATGAGTGATCATGGTATGGGAAGTAACATTTACTTGTGTAAAGAGTAGAAGCTTGGTTGAGGAATGAAGAAAAAAAATGGGGAGGGGGGTTTCGGCTAAAAGCCGAGAGTGAGAGAGGGAGGAGGGAGGGAGGAGAAAGTGTGGTGGTGAGTGAAGTGAAATGATCATGTCTTTGCTTGTTTTATGGTTTTTGTATTGGAAAAAGTGAGTGGAATTAGGAATTGACATGATTAGCCTTCCACTTGAACTTGGTTCAATTTGCATGCAAGGGTAAAGAAGGAAATTGGCTAGAAAAATAAGAGTTAGTGGAGTTGGAATTGTCCTCTTTGTCCTTGAAAAGAATGAGAGGGTGGTTTGCATGCAAGGGCTTTCTTGTAATTTGCTAAGTATGACAACTAAAATTTATAATGATTTATTTTTATAAAATAAAATACAAGTTCAAAAATTATAAAATTTATACCATAAAATAACTTGGATTTTTAGAGACTTTATAAAATCATTTTCAAAATTTGTGAACAAAATACCTTTTAAAAGAAAAAATTTCCAAGGCTTGAAATATTCCTTATAAATCAAAAATAAAGAAATTAAATAAACTCTTGCTTTGAAAAATCATATACTACATAAAGCAAATTTATAATGCAGAAATTTTCACTCACACAAACGTACAATCATTGAATATATTTCATTCGGCTTTAATATTATACCAAATCCACAAATAATATTACGCGAAAATACCGGTCGTAACAAATTCTCTTAGTTAATGTTATTTAGTATAATCTCTTAGTTTAATAAAAACTCAATTTGTTATTTTTCTTAGCATTGAGCGATAACCATACATTGTTGCATAGGTGCATAAATTGAACTTAACCTAAACCAGTCTATGTGGGAACGAATCTGATTTATATCTTACACTACTTGCGAACGCGTATACTTGCGTGAATATTAGCGTGTGTTTTCGCCCTAACAACATCTGAGGAATTAATTAAAGAATTTGAGAAGATGTAAATTGACTTAAGGACGACCGGTAAAGGAACAGAAGGATTATTTGAGATTAAGCTAGTGTCAGAACTGACTGAAAAGATACGAGTATGTCAGGAAAAGAAGATGAGTGAAGAAAGAGGAACACTGACTGGTGAGGAAGTGAGATGCAAGAAGGACGAGAAAGGGATCATGAGGTATGCATCCTGAATTTGGATTCCCAATGTGCAAGAGTTAAAGGACGAGCTGATGAACGAAGGGCACAGCTCCAGATATTCAATCCACCTAGGAAGTACGAAGATGTACCATGACCTTAAGGAATATTATTGGTGGCCTAACATGAAGAGAGAAGTAGCAGAGTGGGTCAGCAAGTGCTTGACATGCCAGAGAGTGAAGGCTGAACATCAGCGACCTAGTGGACTATTACGGCCCCTGGAAATTCCGGAATGGAAATGGGAGCATATAGCCATGGATTTTGTGACAGGCCTACCAAGGACAAAGACCAATCACGACGCCATATGGGTTATCATAGATAGATTGACCAAGTCCGCACACTTCCTACCAATCAACGAAAGGTACACCATAGACAAGCTAGTGGATATTTACTTGAAGGAAATTGTAGTGAGACACGGCGTCCCTGTTGCCATAGTATCAGATCGAGACCCAAGGTTTAATTCCCGATTTTGGAGAAGCTTCCAGGAATATGTAGGCACCAGACTAAACATGAGTACCGCTTACCACCCCCAGACTGATGGACAAAGCGAAAGGACTATTCAGACCCTAGAAGATATGCTACGAATATGTGCCATTGATTTTAAAGGAAATTGGAATGACCACTTACCCCTGATCGAATTTGCTTACAACAACAGCTATCACGCTAGCATAGGAATGCCTCCGTATGAAGCTATTTATGGAAGGAGATGTCGCTCTCCCCTATGTTGGGATGAAGTTAGAGAACACAAGATAATAGGACCAGAGTTAGTCCAACAGACCAGGGAAATGGTAGGACTCATCAGGAAAAGACTGGTAGCAGCTCAGGACAGACAAAAGAAGTACGCCGACCAGACCAGGAAGGATAGGGAATATGAAGTAGGAGATTCAGTGCTATTGAAGGTATCTCCGTGGAAATGTGTGATGAGATTTGGGAAGAAAGGGAAACTGAGTCCCAGATTCATAAGACCCATTGAAATTCAGAGGAGAATAGGACCTCTAGCTTACGAGCTCATCTTGCCCCCTAATCTACAACAAGTGCACGACCTGTTCCATGTATCCATGTTAAGGAAGTACCATGCAGATGCACGACACGTAATAGAATACGAGCAGGTAGACTTACAACCAGACCTGACCTACATCGATCAGCCAATAAGGATAATGGACCAAAAAGAACAAGTGTTGAGGAACAAGACTGTGAAGCTGGTTAGAATCTTATGGAGAAATCAAAATGTCGAAGAGTAAACTTGGAAACTTGAAGACGCAATGAGGAATAGATACCCCACCTTATTTTCTAATTGATTATGGGATGGAATCCTTGTTAGAGGGGAAGACTATAATAACTCAAATTTTTGAGACCTTGTAAAACGTTTAATGAATAGTAACCCTGACATATGGGGAAAAAATTTTAGCCCACACTATGTAGTGCATGAGAAAATGAGTTTCGGAGTTGATATTATGATTATACGTACCAAATGAGTGTATGTAAACGCTATTAGTTTTCGAAGAAAACAAACTTTGAAAAATGACCATATTTACGAATCATCGAGGATTACGGGAATCACAATATAATTACGAATTTAAAACCCTATGGATTTATATCCAAGTATGGTAATTCAAAACACAAGAAATAAATATGAAAGGAATTACGTCGAGAACCATTTACGAGGAAGTATTACGAAAACATTTAAGCGACCGAGTGAACGCGTGAACGATCACTAACTAACCATGGTAAGAAAGTAACCATGGTTACTTTATCAAATAATGAGCTAAGGTATAGGATGATCAACCAAGGCTAAGCAAATAGTGAGATAAAGGAGCTAAACAAGTGGCTTAGCTTATAAACTAGGAAGCTAGTTGGATTTGTCCCCAAGATTTGCAACAAGAATAAAATCCTAGGATCTAAACTAGAGAGTAACAAATAAATATAATATATCACAACCTCATTTCCAAGAAGCAACCAAGGAAGAAACAATAAAAACACTCCCTCTCTCTCTCTAAAACCTCTCATTCGACTTTTCTTCTTCAAGCCAAGAAATGAAAATCAAATCTTCAAGCTCTAGCCATGGATAAATCCTCCCATTAACTATCAAGCTTCCTAACAACCAAACTAAGGTAAGATAAATCTTTGAGCTCTTTTTATCAAGGTTTGATGGGTGAAATAAAATCAAGAAAGTTGAGAATGAATAGTATAAATAGTAACTCTTCTTTGGTTTTTTAATTTCAATGGTTATTTTAGGTTCCAAAAACCATACTAAGCACTCCCAAGACTTCACCATCATCAAGAACACATCACAAACTCTCAATAAAGGTAAAAATCTTTGACCCAACATTATTTAAGATTTAAGTTCAAGATCCTTTTAGTATGTAGTTGTAAACCTAGTTTTAGTGGTGGTATTGTTGAAATCTTGATGTTTAGCTAAATAGATTTAAGGTTGATTCTTGTTGCCTCAAGAACATGATGTTCTTGAGATGAGTTAGTGTATTGATGATGATCTGTTGATTTTTGGAGGTAGTATAAAGATTTAAGGCATAAACGAAACTCCGATCGTAACCCTAATCTCGCTAAAACGAACAAATCCTAACTTTAAGATTCTGCAGAAAGTCCCGAGAATTTAAACTGTAGTTTCTTGAAAAATAACCCTTGATTATGATATAAAACGTTAAAAGGATCGTTTAGGCACTTGAATCGCTTGATTCCGATTTACGGATCAAAAGTTATGGCCGGTTTACTAAATATGATTTACGCGACAAAAACTGCTACGAATATCGACTTAAGAATGTTCATAAATCATGAAATTTTTTACAGAGAGTGGTATTTTGAGTTTCCTAAATTCCATAAATAATTTCAAGTGAAAATAATGATTTTTCCATTTTATAAAAATATCAGAGCCGAGATCGCGCGATTAGAAACCGTAGAATCCATAAGCGGAGCCGACGACGAAAATGAAAATGAACTTAAGTTACTTAGAAAAAGGAAGTGACCATAATGTGCATAAGGACCTAAAGAAATAATAAGGGTAAAATAAGTTGAGAGGGTGCGTAATAAGTAGCACATGAGTGCGAGTCGCCGTAAATTAGAACGGGACCTAACGAAATGAATTGTGTTTATGGTTATAGATTTCCGAGCGTAACCTAGAGCATCCTCCACCTCGAGATACCCAGGCAAGTTTACGAACCCAACTCCATTTAATGTTGTGTTGTGAAAGGATTGTTTTATTATCATTGCATAAATACCATGCTTGCCATGATATGCAATAATTGAATTTTTCACATAATGTAGCGATGTTGTACGATAAGTATATATCATAAAATATTTAATTTCGCTTTAAGCGTGACGTATAGTTATAAGACCAAGAGTCGGTCGGGATTTTAAGATGAAAACCTGGGAATCATTCCGGTGATATTATTAGGACAATTATGTAACACCCCCAGATCCGGGGTCGGGGATCCGGGTTGTCACGGTCTTTCTTTCCACAATATCACTTCACTTAATTAATAATAAATAACCTCATGCTGTGACCCCATACTAACACACACCACAACCCGTTATAGTCTTTAATCTATGTTTCAAAGTAAGGCGAGGGAAAAAGTTTCGTTCGCGAAACGCCGTTACTTGAAACGGTCGTTTCTCCTAAACCGTGCATCGGAATCGAACGAACTACATATCAAAACGAAGCTCGTAACATGAGCTATCTAAACATGGCAGTGGTCATAATCTAGCAGGGGGTTCTCGGGTCATAATGCTATGCACAAAAACAGTCCAAAGAAAATCGGACGTTACGACGGCTATGTTTACGCGATTTCCCAATTTTAAACCATACAAAACCAACCACAAACCAACCTCAATCCAACATACAACCAACATCCATCCTTATCACATCATAACAACCCCAACCAATTCAATTTAATCATTCATACTTATGCCTAAACTTAACTTTAATCATACTTAAGTTCCTTTAAATCAAAACCACAACAATTACCATTCCATTTCACTACCATTCCAAATCCCAAACTCTAAATCATAACAACAAACTACAATATCAACCCACTAATCAAAATCATCTTATAATATATAGGAATCTAGGGTTTGGAGATGGTATACCTTCCTTGAAGCTTTTAATCCATGAAAGATCCTTGGAATGTCCATGGAAGCCTTAATATATGCTTAAGCTACCTTGACCTTGCAAATAAAATCAAGAATCACAAATTTGTTCTTGAAAGTTACTATTCACCCTAAACTAAAATGATTTGTTTGAGATAGAAAACCTTTGATTCAAGCACTCAAACTACTTGCTCTTCTTAGTTATGAAATATAGGATCCAAAGAAACAAACCTTATAATTTTCCATGGAGTATAGCTTGTGTTTTGAATTTCTAATTCACCATTTTGGTGAAAAATTCGAAATGAAGAAGATGAAAAGGGGGGAGAGAGAAGCTTGCTTTGTTTTCTTGATCTTTGTGCATAAAAAGCTTGGTTGATATCCTTTTGTTTTGTTAATTACCTTTTAACCATGGTAAAATTTGTGTGGCTTGAAATCAACCAACAATACCTTCCCTTTGGTCATGCTTATGTCATCCTCCTATGTCATCTTCCCACACTTGTCATCTTCTTGTTGGTGTGGTGACATCATCATCACTAACCTCTTTGATTAGCTCTTAATTACTTGGCTAATGACCGCTGATCTGTTATACGGTTCACTTAACTTTCGTTCTCGTTTATCGTTTGAGGGATCATACCCGGGATCTTATTACTTGGGTTCCCTTAACCTTTCTCAATACATTATATTCCTTTTATGATCCTCTCTTATAATCCTTGAATTTAAATCCTTTTAATCATGTTACCTTATACTCAATTCTTTCCGTATCTAGTGGATTTTCGGGAAAAATCAAAGTGTTCGGAATTGGATTCTGACGATCTTTACATACACTTATATACCATATAGAGTACTAATAAAATCTCAGAATATCCATAACAGAACCCCTACATAGTGTGGCATGAAAAGTTTTCTCATTCAGAAAAAACACTATTCATAAGGGTTTCAAAAATTTCCAAAAATTGGGGTTATTACAGTCTCCCCTCCTTAAAAGGATTCCGTCCCGGAATCAGATAGAAAATGAATAGGGATACTTTCTTAGTATTGCACTTTCTAACTCTCAAGTCAATTTTTCCCACATTGTGGTTCTACCATCAAACTCTTACTAGTTTGATAACCCTTCTCCTAAGCACTCGTTCCTTTTCACTCTATAACCCTTCCTGGTTGCTCCATATAGGTTACGTCTGGTTGCATGTCTATGCGCTCATATGCCCCTATTTGTCTGGCATCTGAATTACACTTCCTTAACATTAATACGTGGAACACGTTACGACCTGCTACATGTTCGGGGTTAGGGCTAGCTCATATGCTAACTTCCCAAACGTCTTAATATATCCAAGGGTCCAACAATTTGTAGACTTAGCTTTCCTTTCTTTCCGAATCTCATCAATCCTTTTCAAGGGTTTCCAAGGGGATACCTATAACATTACTAGGCCCCCTATTTCATACTCTTTGTCCTTTTTTGAGTCAAATCAGCATACCTCTTATGTCCATCTTGGGTTACTACCAGCCGTCCTCTGATTAGATCTATTATATCCCTGGTCCTTTGGACTACTGCGGGTCCGAGCATCTTGCGCTCTACAACTTCATCCTAACATAAGGGAGATCGACATTATCTTCCCTCAAGGATCTCATAAGGCGACATCTCGATAATGACATATGATCTATTGTCGTGATATAACTAAATCCGCGTTAAGTGATCATTCCAAATTCTTTCAAGTCTATTGCACAGACTCTCATTATAGCGTTTAGCATTAGAGCTTTTGCTTCTCAATACCCATTCTTTTCTAGTTCGTAATCGCTACAACCTTCCGTTCCTAATATTATACTAGTTATACTTTTGCTCGTTAGCGTTCTATAACCTTTTAATGACCACGACAACCTTAGTATCACGAATGTGTTCCCATTCTGCATACTACCACCACTTTATTACTCCTTTTTCAGTTGTTTCTATTTTCCAAAATTTGATCAATCAAATAGAAGTAAAGAAATTTGTTGAGAGATCACTATGATCATGAACACTTGTTATATCGCATAGTTAGTACAGAAGGTGGCCAGCCTTTAGTACTTGACAAGCAATTAAACAATAGATGGTATCCTACTAGGCTTCTATCACACAGATAGATAGTCATTCGGCAATACCTCCCCTTCTGGAAGGGTTGTTCTTCTCAGCTTACATGAAATGAAAAGAAGATAAAAGAACGAATGGAAGAGAATTGTATATATGAAAAATATACTGCCACAAAATATCTGGCTTGGAACCTACCTCTGAACTATAGAGGTTTGTCATAGGAGAACAAAACATATGTATTTATATCAACATCAAGTATTATAGCATCGTATTTCACGTGCCTAAATATTTTCGTTATCCCGTCCATCATTCTATGGACCCATGCTCTTCCTCGAGCTTATACATAATTACCTTTGAAACTCCCTCGACATCGAAAATCGAATCTGGGATCTCATTCTAGACATCATCGTTACTTGAATTCTATGCTTGCACCGTAACCTTCCTCGCATAATCATACGACTCTCTATTGATAAGAAAGAATAATAATTCACTATGTAGATACTCTACTTAATTAGTCTATCAATGATAACTTATACACTACCACGACCCGATTAGTGGTACTCAATCTCAACACCCATTCCAATACAACTCTCATGGTTGTAATCAGCTCACTACTCGCAGAATTATTGCTGCCTTACTATGGTCCACCACTGACCTACTGTAGTCATTCATTTTCCTTGAAGTCTTAATAGCTAACTATACGGAGTCCATACATATCGTATCGAATTCTTCTAAGGAGGTAACATAATCACCATTCATGATTCATGAAGAACACTCCTGATCCTGACATACATACATGACATGAAGCAGATAAAATTGCAGAAGAGTTTCAATCAAAGCAACGATAGCAGGGTAATACCATTCTAAATCATATGCCTTAAATAGAAGACTTACTCAAAGGTTCGTCTAGTCCTTTTTGAAACATGGTCCTGGCTTATCTCAAGATAGAACCTTCTAAGATAGATAGCCCGTTCATGGCGATTACACGAATTAAACCTTTGCCAACTACTATTACGATTGGGTATTGCACAGTCATCAGAAGGAATGTCAATCTTCCAAACCATAATACAATCTGCATAGCTTTAACCATCATCACTGTATTCCTTTGGCACAAGCGCCTATAATTATCCTCTTACCTTTAAAGTGTCGGCCACCTCTTTGGCCTTTCCTGATAGTAAAATTCCCTTACAGTCAATGTCACTTTAACCATCTCCAAATAAATTTTCTACCTTATTTCAATCACAGCTTATGTGAAAATGCTTTCCTTAAAATCTGATGAGTAAAAAAAAAATCACCATTTTTCTATAAGTTATTGCCTCAGTCTTTAGAGGTTAATCACTGTCATGACTGACTCTCAATCATAATTAGAACATCTTTTATCTTAAGTCCTAATTGCCCTGAATAATTTCGACCTTTACTGGTTCGATCCATACTTTCTCGTGGTTTAACACGTGCCCCACTTGGCACCATTATAATTACATCATATTTCTTTTATCAACATTTTTATTCTTGAGAATTTTGAATATTACCTTTCTCCTTGTAAAACCTCTAAGGTTATCCTTCAATCGTTCCTCCTGTATTCCCTAGATACAGGGCATATCACAATACCATTTACTAATACTAGAACCATTGTCTATATTCTTCTGAAAAATTTCTCCACTGATTCTTAAAGGTTGTTGTTACCTTAACCCTTTCCCAATCATACTGTCAAAACTCAAACTGTCCCTATTAAGGGTGACATGCCAACCTTTATGCAGTCCCCTAGGATTCATTTTAAGTTACCAATGTTCTATCCTTAATTCCACCTTTAAAAGGTACCTGCATCCTTCCATGGATAAATCAAGTCATATATCCTTGATAGATTATCTTATTCATCATTCCCACCTCGATAGTCTGTACCTAACTTCATAATAGCATCCTTATTCAAATTGAGGTCAATCCATATGGCCTCCAAAAGATAACAATGGTCATCCGCTTTTCTTTCCTGATTTGGTAATGATAACATGGATGTTCTGGAAGATATTGGTCATGTTCAACGTGAACTTCTTCTTAATAATTCCTTATTTACTTTTGTTGTTTATCTCAACAGTCACCTCAATGTTGGGATACCTCCCATACCTGGCGTCTCCCTTTCTGGGTATCGAGCCACCGGTCTTACATTTCACATTATTGAAGGTCACTTCCTTCATCCAATTTTTCCTGATTTCTTACTTTCTTGTCTCCTCAGTCTATCCGTGTCTCAATATTTATCCTTCGAACTATCTCAAGGTTTCCTCGAATCCTCCCAACTTAAAGGGGGTACAATATATGTATCTCTTATGCCTTCAACCATCAATTTTAACTCATGGTGGATCATCATCCTGACGATTACATACTTTTCTATTTCTATTGCTATGAGTCTTTAGGGTTTCCTCATACCCAACTCCCTTATCATTCCTCAAACTCTATTGCCTTTATATTCCTTTCCACTTCAATTTCTTTTTATTTTCCTTTCTCTTATCATTATTTCACAAACCAATCACAATATAAGCATTGATTTCAACATCCCGTCATTCTGGATTCGTGCCCTTAGAACGAATCTTGACAACTTTTACAACTTAAATTCACAATTCATCATACTCGTCTGCCTTTGTTCTGGCTCTAAAGCTTTTACACTCTCTCCATAACCTTGGGAATTACTTTCCCGAAAATAATTGGCTGAACTTTAATCAGTTTATTATAATCTCTTGCTCCGTGCCTACCTTGGCCTTTCACCAGCGGGTGGTCTCTCTCTTGGGAGGGTAAGTGACAAAAACAGTCCTTTTGAGATTCGTCAATCATTTAGAATCTCAAATGATTCCTATATTTCCTTTAGCCAGGCTCTTGCCTCGGCTGGTTCAGCTTGTTCCTTGGAACTCTAAGGGCTTAGCGACTTAAAGGCCCTGAAAGAATTTCTCACCGCATTGTTTCCTCAAGGTGGTGGTTGGGGATAGTAGTCTAAGTTCTTTTTAGACAGGTCCATGAATTTCCGTATAGGAGTACCGTCTCGGGTCTCCTTTCCTTACTCGACTTTCTATTTCCTTAGTATGAAATGTTTCATCCTTCTCCCATACTTGGGGTTATCTTATACGTTAAAATCCTCATTTTCCACTCCATTATGTCATGGGTTCCTTCTATCTTGATGGCGACCTCCCTGACTATCACGTTCAGGGTTTGCTCTAAATCTTATTCCTCAAACTATGGCTCTCATCTAAGTTCTCATCCTTACGCTCTTGAACTTTGGGAACCCAAGTTCTATAGGAATACCTCATTATTCCCTTATCATCTTTCTCGATATTAATCTTTTATCTAATTGTTGGCTCTCTGCCTTCATTCATCACTTTTTCTGGAACAATATGTTCTCTTCCAATAATTCGGGCTGTATTGCAATCTCAAACAGCTTTTCGGTACCGGCTCCGGTTACCTTCACTTCTATTTCCATTTTCTCAAAATCTCTTATAAACTCTCCAAAAGACATTATCATCTTGAGTCTCTCCTTTTTACTAAGGGCATCAGCCACCATATTGGCTTTCCCCGAATGATAAAGAATCTCCCAATCATTATTCTTGATTAGCTCTAATTGCCTCCTCTGGCATATGTTGAGCTCTTTCTACGTAAAAAGGTACTAGAGCTCCTATGGTTTGTGTAAATCTTGCACTTCTCTCCATACAAGTAGTGCCTCCAATCTTTAGGGAAAAACTATTGCCACGAGCCCAAGCTCATGGGTGGGGATATCGAATTTTTATATTACCTTAATTGTCTTGACATGTACGTGATTACCTTACCGTGCTGCATAAGCACGCACCCTAAGCCCTTGTGCGAAGCGTCACTACACTTCACAAAATCTCCTTTTCCATCCGGCAATGCCAGCATAGGGAACGTCACCAACCTTTGCTTTGGTTCTTAAAAGTTGTTCTCGCATTTCTCTGTCCATTCGAACTTCTCAGTCTTACGAGTAAGCCGCGTTAAAGGGGCTACTATCTTTACAACTTGAACGAACCTCCGGTAGTGACCGGCCAATCCTACCTCTGGTAGTCGACCAAACCATGGTCATCAATTCATCAGTGGTCCTTTATCCAATCCTATCAGGATCCTCCATGGGATCCTCCTCAACAACTATCCCTTCTAGGACAACATCCTCAACCGCTAAATCCTCAATATCAACATCATCCGGTCCTGCATTAGGACACTCTATCAGATCCACAATCCGATCTCCAATTAGTAATAAAATATCATCGCGATGTTGCTCCTCAACCTCGGGGTTCGGAGTCCCGCTACCATATACGATAACGAACTACGCTCCTATCACGATATTTATAAGGGTTCCCATAATGGTTTTAACTGTCAGTACTACGTTAGGTAGCCCGACTATGAACTTGGCAAGAGTTCTTATTATCTTAGTGAACTTATTATCTTAACGTCCCATCATCTCTGAGGTTTATAACGCTTAGCTCTGATACCATTTCTGTAACACCCCCAGATCCGGGGTCGGGGATCCGGGTTGTCACGGTCTTTCTTTCCACAATATCACTTCACTTAATTAATAATAAATAACCTCATGCTGTGACCCCATACTAACACACACCACAACCCGTTATAGTCTTTAATCTATGTTTCAAAGTAAGGCGAGGGAAAAAGTTTCGTTCGCGAAACGCCGTTACTTGAAACGGTCGTTTCTCCTAAACCGTGCATCGGAATCGAACGAACTACATATCAAAACGAAGCTCGTAACATGAGCTATCTAAACATGGCAGTGGTCATAATCTAGCAGGGGGTTCTCGGGTCATAATGCTATGCACAAAAACAGTCCAAAGAAAATCGGACGTTACGACGGCTATGTTTACGCGATTTCCCAATTTTAAACCATACAAAACCAACCACAAACCAACCTCAATCCAACATACAACCAACATCCATCCTTATCACATCATAACAACCCCAACCAATTCAATTTAATCATTCATACTTATACCTAAACTTAACTTTAATCATACTTAAGTTCCTTTAAATCAAAACCACAACAATTACCATTCCATTTCACTACCATTCCAAATCCCAAACTCTAAATCATAACAACAAACTACAATATCAACCCACTAATCAAAATCATCTTATAATATATAGGAATCTAGGGTTTGGAGATGGTATACCTTCCTTGAAGATTTTAATCCATGAAAGATCCTTGGAATGTCCATGGAAGCCTTAATATATGCTTAAGCTACCTTGACCTTGCAAATAAAATCAAGAATCACAAATTTGTTCTTGAAAGTTACTATTCACCCTAAACTAAAATGATTTGTTTGAGATAGAAAACCTTTGATTCAAGCACTCAAACTACTTGCTCTTCTTAGTTATGAAATATAGGATCCAAAGAAACAAACCTTATAATTTTCCATGGAGTATAGCTTGTGTTTTGAATTTCTAATTCACCATTTTGGTGAAAAATTTGAAATGAAGAAGATGAAAAGGGGGGAGAGAGAAGCTTGCTTTGTTTTCTTGATCTTTGTGCATAAAAAGCTTGGTTGATATCCTTTTGTTTTGTTAATTACCTTTTAACCATGGTAAAATTTGTGTGGCTTAAAATCAACCAACAATACCTTCCCTTTGGTCATGCTTATGTCATCCTCCTATGTCATCTTCCCACACTTGTCATCTTCTTGTTGGTGTGGTGACATCATCATCACTAACCTCTTTGATTAGCTCTTAATTACTTGGCTAATGACCGCTGATCTGTTATACGGTTCACTTAACTTTCGTTCTCGTTTATCGTTTGAGGGATCATACCCGGGATCTTATTACTTGGGTTCCCTTAACCTTTCTCAATACATTATATTCCTTTTATGATCCTCTCTTATAATCCTTGAATTTAAATCCTTTTAATCATGTTACCTTATACTCAATTCTTTCCGTATCTAGTGGATTTTCGGGAAAAATCAAAGTGTTCGGAATTGGATTCTGACGATCTTTACATACACTTATATACCATATAGAGTACTAATAAAATCTCAGAATATCCATAACAGAACCCCTACATAGTGTGGCATGAAAAGTTTTCTCATTCAGAAAAAACACTATTCATAAGGGTTTCAAAAATTTCCAAAAATTGGGGTTATTACAAATTAAAAGTCCATAATAATACGATTTGAAAGACTCAATTTCCACTTACAAAATATTAAATACCTCGTACTTTTATTAAAATGATTTCCAAAGATCACATTCCCTCAACTATACTTTATCGTTCGATTAAGAAATATTTACTAACTATTCATTTATTATGGGAGAATTATTCTCCAACGTCTATTTATTTCAAACTCGATAAAATATTAAAGATTATTATATTACGTAAACATAAATTAGTTGAGGAATATTATTTAAATATTCTTTTCAAGTAAACTCATTCGAGGTTTAATTATTTACCGATTAATATTTAATTATTTATTATTTATTAAAGGATTTATCTATGATTTAAAAATCATAGAACCTGATTTACAATACTTTCTGATTTTCAGAAAATCATTCGAATAATTTCGGATCGTCGAAAATATCATCTCGACTTATTTAAATATTTGAATATAGTTTCAAAAGAAACCCCCCTATTTAATTATTTGTTGACAACGGTCAATTCACATCCTTAGTACTTCCTCTGAAAAATTCGGAAGTACGTATACATATACATATATACACTAATAAATCAAGTTGTTTCTATCAACAAGCAAAATGCTTGGGGGAACTTCGATGCGGTTCGAGTTCTCGAGATATGATAGGATTTCCTAAAGGACAAAGGAGGGGTAGGATCCAAGTACTTCGTGTATTAGATGGACTACTGGTACCGTAGGAGATGGTACTTTACGTACCTATGGACTTGCGAAGTGTGTGTATACCCAAAATGAGGACACATAGCCCGTATGCGGCAAGGGTGATAACCTGGATACGAAGGTGTCGTCCTCCTACTAGTAGAAAAGGTTACTTTTATCATAGTACGACTGATCATCGTATGCGGTGGCTCCAATGAGTGTCCTATTCTTCCAATTGGAATTGTGATGCAATACCGTAACCCGAGCCTAGGTGCTGGGTTTACTTTTAAGGTATTCGCAGGATAATAAAATCCATTAAAGGATTGTTTTCATAAGAAGGTGTGTATCACCAAGGAAAACTATGCTCGAATAAAATGTAATTATCTTATAAGATGGTTTACGTAAGTTTACCATGACAGTCATTTTTATATTGTACATTATTATGCTGGGCATTATAGCTCACACTTATTTTCTTAAATTGACACAACACAACAGTGAATCAAGATGCCTATCATGAGAACCACAGCCAGGAAACGGGTAGGAAATGGCCAGTTGTTCCATAGGTTGTTTGGTGTTGTACCGCAGGTAGTCCGAATAAGCTGGATTGGTTTTCAGTTGTTTTTAGTTCGGCTTATTTATAAGTATGACTTATGTAAGGTAATAAATAAGAAACGTATATTTGGCCGACGGACTAGCCTTACTTAAAGGTTATTCCCCGGTAAGACTTAATTACTTTTGGGTTGTAATAATTATCACTTTGTGGTTTGATTTACTCTAGTTATGAATGGTTCGTTTCCAAGACAATAACCTATAAGTGTGTGTGTGTATGTTAAGTGTGGGGTCGTAAGGTGTGAGTATTTATATATTGTGGCGAGAGGTATGTGGTTTGTAGTGGTTTAGATGGCGTGGCCTCCGAGATCCCTTGTCCCAGATTTTGGGGCGCCACACTAACCATAGGAATGAAAGGTCCATTCTTGAGGATCTGAATGTAGAGTGGATTGGCCATCTTGATGAACAGCATCATTTTCTTTTTCCAAAGAGTGTAGTTAGCTTTGTCAAAGGTAGGAATTTTGATGCTACTAATTTTCTGTGTATTCATTCTTCCAAGATCTAAAATTTGTTTACTTTCAAATTTTGCTCTGATACCACTTGTTAGGAAATGAATAACACGGAGAGGGGGTGAATGTGTTTTACTGTTTTTGAGCTTTTCTTGAATGTTTATGGTTGAACAAAGTAAATTAATTGTTGTAGTGAAATGTGTTCTTACAGAAAAATAAAGAACACAGATCTTCAAAACTCACTTAATTTTATATTAAAATTAAGACTGTTTTGCTACAAAAATTTTAGGCTCTTTGTTGATAAAGATCTTAGCTTTCCCTGGAGAGTGTTACAAGAAATTTGATCTAAATTGTTACTCCTGACTAAAGACCAGTATTAACTTTATAACTCAGTTAACTGCTGGTTTACACAGTGTGTAATAAGACATGCTATTAACTTTTCTAAACTGTCACTTATCATTTCTATTTATAGAAAAGTAGATCTTCCATTTCTGGCTTAGGATATCATTAGCATCCCGTGTTCACTTTAATCTTCCTTTGTCCCTTAATCTTTATCATTGATCTTGCATATTCTTCAAGCTGCTTTTGTAGACTTGTCAATCCAACTGTTGGATTGTTTGTTGATTGATTATCTTGGATATTGAACTGATCTGTAACTTTATACTTTGAGATTGTACATCGAGATCTCCAGTTTAGATTTATAGAACACTTGACATCTCGATAAGTATATTGGCTTATCGAGATCTCTAGTACTCTATATTCAGTTTGGCTTGTAGAGGTCTTCAGTTCTCTATAAGAGAATTTTGGCTTGTCGAGATCTCTAGTCTTCACATCTTCCCTTTGACTTATCGATAACTCTTAGTTCTCTAGTGGCTTCTTGACTTTTCGATTTCTCAGAGTTCTCTAGTCAAATTAACTTGTCGAAATCTCAGAGTCCTCTAGTGAATTTTAACTTGGCGATATCTCTGAGTTCTCTAGTGAATTTTAACTTATCAATATCTCTGAGTTCTCTAGTGGAACTTGACTTATCAATAACTCAGAGTTCTATAATGAATGTAGACTTGTCGATAACTTTGAGTTCTCTAGTGAAGAAATGACTTGTCGATATCTCCAATCTTCATGTCTTCAATTTGGCTTGTCGATATCTCACTGAGTTCTCTAGTAGCTTTCCTGACTTCTCGATAAGCCATTCTGGAGTTCTCGAATGACTTCTCTATAACATTAAATCTGTGACTTGTAGAAATCTTGACTTAGAGTATTTTTCCCCAAATATATTTATTCAACTCCAAGCTTCTTCGAAATTCTTCCGAGGCATGATCTTCTTGATCTTCTTCCAGATAGAATCCTTAGGCTTGATACTATTTCAGGAAAAAGACTCTAGTCTGCTCCTTTGCATTTTTACAGACTTTAAGTGTTACAAGTACAAAATACAGATTAAGATAACAACACAACTTACTTAGGGTTGACAAAATGTCTTAGTCTTCAAAAAGTACAGGCATGTCTTTTACAACAAAAACCCAGAACACGGCGAGAACTACGGCGGTGAGAGAGGCCGGAAATCGCCTTGCGGTGGCAAAGAGGGAGAGAAAATATTGTAGAAGAAAAAAAGTAAGGAGAGAATTTTGATAGATTTTTGTAGAGTGTGAGAAATGAACTCACACTCCACTCCTTTTATAGCCGAGTAGAGGGAACTCAACCGACAGTGGGCCTAAAAGAAATGGGTCTGTCAAGTCACCAAGGGCGGGAAGCCCAGGCATTTTGAATTTTGAAGATTCAAATCTAGAACGTTCTACTATACTTAAGATAATTCTAAAACATTCTTTACTAAAAAATCAAAAACATAAGTTTACTTACCCCGGGTTTATGAAAAAACCATGGGGTATAAATTGAGGTACCCAACCACGCCTCAGGGACATCATTCCTAGGCATTGTTGATAAGATGTCTCCTTGGCGTGGGTTACCCATGCCTAGGAAGTATTGAGGCTTGAAAGTCGAACTATGTCTAGGAGACATGATTTCTAGGCGTGGTTCATAAGGCGTCTCCTAGGCGGGGGTGACCCACGCCTAGGATATATTGAGGGTATGAAGATATATACCACGCCTAGGAGACATGATTCCTAGGCGTGGTACAATGCATACTTCCTAGGCGGGAGTAACCCTTACCCCCGCCTAGGAATATGGAAGGGTTGAAACTCAACCACACCTAGGAGACATGATTCTTAGGCGTGGTACAATGAATGCTTCCTAGGCGGGGGTAACCCACGCCTAGGATTTTGACAGGGATGGAACCCAACCACGCCTAAGAGACATAGTTCCTAGGCGTGGTACAAAACTTGTCTCCTAGACGGGGGTTACCCATGCCTAGGAAGTATGGAAGGAATGGAGCCTAACCACGCCTAGGAGACACAATTCCTAGGTGTGGTACAGAACCTGTCTCCTAGGCGGGGGTGACCCACGCCTAGGAAGTATGGGGGGATCCAACAACGCCTAGAAGACAATATTCCTGGGCGTTGTTGGTAACATGTCTCCTAGGTGGGGGTGACCCACTCCTAGAATGCATAGCACCATGAGAGCCCATTTTCTGATAATTTAATTAATCAGAAAATGGACTAAAATCAGAAAAATTGCTAAAAATTCCCAAAAAATAAGGAAAAATAAGCAAAAAATCAGGAAAATTAGAAAATAATTTTCAAAAAATATTTTTAATAAAATATTCTTGAAAAATTAAAGAAAAGGTACCTGTGAGTATCAAAAAATTCATGTAAATTAGGAAAAAAGCCCAGAAATTAAGGAAAAATTCCTGTAAATTGGGGGAAAATCTCAGAAATTAAGGGAAAATTCCTGATAAATATCAAAAAAATCCTAAAAAAAGGAATAAGGTAAGAAAAGTAATAGGGAGGTTTTAAAACAACCCTAAAGCCATGTAAAAGGCGAATTATTATAGATATGTAAGTCGCTTCACACTTTACGCAAAAACGATACCCTGTAAGGGAACAAATGAACTTAACTTCTGCGAAATCTTTTACAGTTTCCCAGAAGTTGGGGGGCAAATGATATGGGCCTAAAATTAGCCTAGAAATATAATTAATGTTGAATTAATTAGACCTGATATGGTCCAATAACGAAGCCCAATTAACGAGGCTCGAAGCCCTAATTATTTATTAATTTTGTAATTAATAAATAGGGAAGATTAACAGCTCGTTAAATGAGTCCAAACAGTGATATAAATATATAAAAGATAGCCTTGAGGGCACCTACACCCACAAGGAGTCTGATTCCTTGATTCTAGGACTTCAAAGTCTATCCAAAGTCTGAGACTTGTTCAACAAGTCTCCTAACCCTAGTCCAATTCAAGGACTCCCAACATCTATATAAGGGGTCTCACTCCTCCTCTCAGAACTACGGTTTTGGCTTGATTCTCTAATACACAGAGATACGTAGGCATCTCGTAAAGGCAGAATTAAGCTACGAACACGAGAGCAGCCATTAAAGGCTTTGAGCTCTCAAACCTTAGTAATAAATACAGTAGTTAATACACCCTATATTTTTATCCATAACACTTATTAACCCCATTTTCTTCACAATTCTTATCATAACAATTTGTCCATCTAATTATTTTTTCAAATCTTCCCTTCAACTCCCATTTAATTCCTTTAATTACATCAATTCCATTCCATTCACCCCAACCAAACACAATCTTAGGGTTATGAATATCAATAACTAATTTATTGAACTTGCTCTAACAATATTTTTTTATATTAAATTTAAGGATCAAGTTAGAACATGCTCTGAAAACTACATAATACACATTTAACCCATAGGTTATTTATCTCCTCCCTCTCCCGCCCCACCTAAGCAACACAATCTCATGGGAGAAATCATAATTACGTGATAAAATTGAAAATTACAGGGATATCTTCATCCTAATTCTCATCCCTTTTAGCATTGTAAGGATATCATAATCCTAATTCTCCTCCCTCTCCCGCCCCACCTAAGCAACACAATCTCATGGGAGAAATCCATAATTACGTGATAAAATTGAAAATTGCAGGGATATCTTCATCCTAATTCTCATCCCTTTTAGCATTGTAAGGATATCATAATCCTAATTCTCATCCCTTTTAGCTATTAAAACATCTCTGGTGGGGTGTTAAATCAAACGTACCAGTACTTTAAAATTATCAAAATTATTAGATACAAATGTGCAGCAGCCCCGCCTAGCATTATGACGGCCCTCAGCTGGAACTGCTAGGGTTTAGGGCTTCCCTGGAAGATTCAGTTCCTTAAAAATGTTGTTCAACAACATAAGCCTTCATTTGTATTTCTTTGTGAAACATTATGTGGGAAAGTAAGGATGGAAAAGATTCAGAGGGAATTAAATTATGAAGGGATGGTGGTAGTGAAGGCTCAAGGAAGAAGCGGTGGGATGGCGCTGCTCTGGAAACAAGAAAATCAAACTACTCTTTTGAGTTTCTCGAATTACCATATAGATATTAAAACTAAGAGTTTTAGAGTGGGTAGATGGAGATTTACGGGATTCTACGGAGAACCCAATAGGAGAAAGACGTGGGATCTGCTTAGAAATTTTTCTCGAGATAGTAACCTACCATGGTGTGTCATAGGAGATTTGAATAACATAGTTTCTCAGAGTGACAAGAGAGGGGGAGCCCCTTATCCTACTTGGTTAGTAGAAGGATTCAACGAGACGTTGGTTGACTCGGGGTTGGTCGATATGCATATTATTGTGCACCAATTTACTTGGGAAAGGAGCAGAGGTACTACAAATTGGATAGAAACACGACTAGATCGGGTGCTCACGAATGAAAGGTGGAATAACTTATTCTAGAAATCAAAACTTTACAACTTGGAAGGAAGCCCATCTGATCACAGCCCCATATACTTGGACACTAGAAGCAACTTTAGTGAGTCGAAATCAGAAAGAAAATTTAAATTCAAAAATGCATGGCTAGCTGAGCCCATGTGTTTCCAATTAGTGAAAGATAGTTGGAAGGTTTACGCTTCTGATAATGTTCGAGATAAAGTGTTGCGTTGTAGCCACAGCCTGGCATCTTGGGATAGTGAAGTGAAAGGGAACTTTAGTGGTCGTATTAAAAAGTGTAAAGCAGAGCTTAAAAATCTGAGAAACAAAACAGATGCAGAGTCCTTAGAGAAGTTTAAAGAAGCAAAACAAAAATTATTTCTCATTTTAGATCAAAACGAGATGTTTTGGCGTCAACGTTCGAAGCAACTTTGGCTTCAAGCTGGGGATAAAAACACCCGATATTTCCACGCTGCTGCAAGTGAGAGAAGGAGATCCAATGCTATTCAAAAACTTCAAAACACAGAAGGTGAGTGGTTTGAATGGAATAGTGGATTAGGTGAACTAATAGCCAACTATTTCGAACGATTGTTCTCTGTTACATAAGCAAATTGGGAGGAGGTTGTAGATAAAGTCCCGACTACTATAACAGCGGCTCAAAAGGAAGATTTAATGAGGGAAGTATTTGTAGAGGAAGTTAAGTTTGCTTTGTTCCAAATGCTTCCGGACAAAGCTCCTGGTCCGGATTGCATGACTCCGGGTTTTTTCAGAAACACTGGTCTATAGTTGGTTTTGATATAGTGTTAATGGTCAAGAAATTATTTGCTGAAGGAATCATGTTGGATGGGTTAAATGAAACAAATTTGGTGCTAATATCAAAGAAGAAGAACCCAAGCATGGTTAGTGATCTCAGGCCAATCTCACTTTGTAATGTGCTAATTAAAATTATAACAAAAGTGATGGAAAACCGCTTGAAAGTGTTGTTAGATGTGGTGGTTTCGGAAACGCAAAGCGCATTCACTCCGGGAAGGTTAATCTCGGATAATATATTAGTATCCTACGAGGTGATGCATTATCTAAAGAACAGGACATATGGTAAAGAGGGCTTCATGGCTATAAAGCTTGATATGAGTAAGGCCTATGATAGGCTAGAATGGGTTTTTATGAAAGATGTGCTTTTGAGAATGGGCTTCTGTGAGCACTAGATAAAGCTGGTTATGACTTGTATAACTACGGTCTCGTATAATATAGTGCACGGAAATCATACTTTGGGTCCTATTAACCCGACTCGCGGGATTAGACAAGGCGATCCTTTGTCCCCGTACTTGTTCATATTATGTGATGAGGGCCTATCGGTGATGCTGAAATATTATGAATCAAAACAGTGGATCTATGGTATTAGAGTTTATCGTCAAGCCCCACCTATTTCATATATGTTATTTGCGGATGATAGTTATCTTTATTACAAGGCATCCACAACATAGGCAAATCGAGTTTTGGAACTGTTGAGAATTTTTGAAGGAGTTTCTGGCCAAAAGGTTAGTTTGGAGAAATCTTCGGTGTTTTTTAGCTCTAATGTGATCCCATACAACCGTGTCAATATTTTCCAGGTATTGCTTATGAGTGAAGCAGACATGCATAGTAAGTACATGGGTTTACCTAATTTGTTGGGGCAAAAAAAGTCAGTTTTGTTGGGTTTTCTCAAAAAGAAATTAGAGAATAAAATTAGGACATGGGAGAGAAAACCAGTTTCGAAGCCGGGGAAAGAAATTTTAATCAAACTGGTGGGTCAATCACTCCCGACATACGCGATGAGTGTTTTTTTGCTACCAATGGGGTTGACTAAAAGTATTGAATAAATGTTAGTCAAGTACTGGTGGAATTCTACTTAAAAGGGAAAGAAGAAGATTCATTGAGCTAGTTGGGAGAAGTTGTGCAAGCACAAGTCAATTGGGGGATTAGACTTTAAAGATTTTAAAAGGTTCAATTTAGTCATGCTGGGTAAACAAGGGTGGAGGTTTATGACTAATCCAGATAGCTTGGTGTCCGGAGTATATAAGGTAAAATATTTTAGAGACGGGAATTATCTGAACGCAAAACTGGGGGCGAGTCCGAGATTTACCTGGAGGAGCCTGTGGGAAGCTAGGGAAGTAGTTAGTGCGGGGGTGTGTTGGAGAATTGGGTCTGAAGAATCAGTAGAAATTTCAGGTCAACCATGGCTCACTGATATGGATAATCCATATGTCACAACGGTGTCCGACTCATTCCAGAATAATAAAGTGAAAGCTCTAATGCGTATTGATAATAAGGTCTGGGATCACGAGGTCATCACGGATTTGTTTAATCTTAGAGATCAAAAGTGCATATTGGGACTCTAATCTGCGAACATGATAGTATAGACACCATTGTTTGGCAACATGATTTTAATGGATCTTATACGGTTAAAAGTGCGTACGGGTTAATTCAGCGAAGGAATGGTAGCTATATTTCTGAGGAGAGGTCGAAAGTGTTAATGTAACTTTGGAAAATCAAGGCTCCTCCTCGAGCTCTCAATTTAGTCTGGAGGGCTTTATCAGGATGCTTACCAACTTTGTTGCAATTATATCAGAAACGAGTCGAGATAGATACTAAATGTTCGGTCTGCCTAGGAGAGGAAGAATCGATTTTCCATAGCATGGTATCTTGTCCATTCGCAGTGAGTTGCTGGAATAAGTCTTTTCCAGGAAGTCAATCGATCCATACACAGGTGCTCGAGGTCTGGTTGGAGAAGATGTTTGGAAAATATAGTGATAATAAATATGCAGACATTGTGACCTTGTGTTGGGCGCTATGGAGGGCCAGAAACGATGTAGTGTGGGAGAAGAAATACTCGAGAGTAAATAGAGTCATAGCTTCAGCAAAACAGTACCTTTTACGATGGAAGTGTGCCCCGGTTACTTGTTCTAGTGTTTTATTCAGGTTTGTTGTTGAGGAGGACGGAGCTATTACGTGGGTAAGGCCGACAAGGAACTCAATAAAGGTAACAGTTGATGCTACTCTATTTGCAGAAAGAAGGGAATATGGTCTGGGAATAGTGGCTCGGGATGCAGATGGGTTGTTGGTGGAAGCAAAAATAAAGTGCTATTCAGGAACGGTGACAGTTGAGTATGTTGAAGCGTTAGGAATCAAAGAAGCATTGTCCTGGATTAAAAACAAAGGCTGGCAGGAGGTGAAGTTAGAGTCGGATTGTTTAGCAGTTGTGCAAGCAATTCGATGTACTGTGGAGATGCAGTCAAGCTTTGGCCAGGTGGTGGCTGATTGTCGTCGTGAGCTTCGGGATTCAAACAGTATTTCTCTGTTATTTATTAAACGATCTGCTAATGTGGTCACTCATTGTTTTGCAAGAGCGTCACATAGATACCCTGATCGTACTTTTGATTGGAGTGATATTCCTATTGAATTTCAAGATTGTATTCAGATGGAGTCTATTTAAATAAAACTCTAACTTTTGTCAAAAAAAAATGCACTTTATACCCCAACTTTGATTAAAAAATTATGTATCAAAAATTTGGAAAAATCAGGTTGCATACCTTAATTTATATTTTATGCACCCCTTTTCATAATTTTATTAAATTAAACAAGAATAAAATCGGAAATTTAATAAAAATATTAAGTAAATTGAATTTTATATCTTTAAAATAATATTAAAAATTGAATTTTGATTCAAAATTGTAAGTTTTTAATTTTTAAATGATAATAGTAATTTTAGTTTTGATTTTCATATTATATTATTAATGCTAATATTTTGTAATTCTACAAAGAATAATTTTAACAATTAGTTTTGATTATATAATTAAATTTAATTAATTAGAGTAATAAAATTTTGTAATTGATATTATAAAAATTAAAATCGAATGTAAAATTAATAGTGCTATTTGAAAATTAAAATTTTATTATTTTATAGTTGATATAAAAAACTATACAATTTTTAATATCATTTGAAGAAGATAAATTTTAATTGGATTAAGTATATTGTAGAATTTTCGGTTTTACCTTTTCAAATTCAACAAAATTGTAGAAAATGGTGCATAGTGAATCCCAAAATTGAAATATAGGGGTCAAAATGAATTTTCCAAATTTCTGTACAAATTTATTTTTGAAACAAGGTAATTGGGTGCAAAATGCATAACCCAAATTATTAATATATTATAGTCTATTTCTTCTTCAATAGTACTCTTTTAACACCTCTTTTTTTTTATCAAGTATGTTCAATTGTTGACACTGTGAGCAAATATATTAAAAATAGGCCGGAAGGTATATATATTTCCCCGGGATGCAATATATATTTTTTTTTATATTGAAAAGTGTCAAAAAATATCAAAAATTGAGTATTTTGAGTGACGCATATTAATTCAATTGACTGTCAACAAAAATGTAATGTTATATCATGATATATAATGTAAGAATTTGGTCGATGGTTTTATTGTGATTTTTGGTTAATGCCTTTTGAGTCGTTGGATGTTGCCCCTGTTTTGCGAGTAATTGAGATATCTACGTAAAACCTGTATCTTGTTTTTAATTTGTCTGTGCATGAAACGAACAGTAAATATATTCTAAAATAACAGTGATCCCAAATTACACATATATATTTGAAGAAGTAACTCTACACATAATTTCATTATTTGGGAATCTTTTCTTACTATATATTAAACCGGGACACAAGGACAAAAAGTTCCATTTTAATAACTGTCGAATTATCAATATATTATTATTTATTCAATAATTTAAAAAAAAAACATTACAAATTTAATTTTAAAAAATTATTAGTTGGTGCTTCCAAGTTAAAAGTGAAAAATGTCACTTGGTTTGCTTACAAATATGACAGCAGGGGACTTGAAGAACAATAAACAAGAGCTTGTGGACATGACTGGGCCGGATTGGGTCACCACTTGTTATATCTGCAATGTGTGTTTCAAAGTAAACTAGTTACCCGGATAACACACGTAGAAAACAGGACATGCATTTTCACCTCGGACTGTGGTGATGCTAATTTCGGGGTGTGATGAATTTCTGAATTGTACACAAAATTCTTTAATAAAGTATGATTGTAAAAGAGCATGATTTCTAAATACAGTGAATTTTTACTTTATGCAGTAATCTGAAATTACAACACTAACCTCCACTCATTTTCTGCACCATCACTGAAAATCTGCTACATTTAATACATTCATTGACTCATTGAGTTAAATGTATTACTAATTCATAATATTAACTATAAATATGTTAAAACGAGCAAATAAACATCTAACGACTGTAGTAATAGCCCTTTTTCTAATTTTAGCATTTGGATCATATAAATATTTGAAAAATATGCATATCGAAAAATAAAAATACATAATAAATATTCTGATTTCAAAACAAATACTTTTTACCTATGTAAAATTAGAAATATATACTTTAGATATTAACAATATTTTAATTTTATAAGTATAAATATGTAAATATATACACATACAGGTATCGTCAAAAAATTTAAAAATACTGTGACTTTTTTTCTTCTTTTTTTTTATCGTAGGTAACCCGCAGCCGCTACTTTTCGTGTGCGCACTGGATAAACCCTACGGGCTCACGTAATAGCCTGCAAACCACGTGAACCAAGGTAAAACGCATTTAAGCAACAGGCTCTGACTCATGAGGCATAATTATAAATTCTCCTCCCGTGAAATTCGAACATGTAACCAAGAGGATAATTATCCCCTCTTTAACCAACTGAGTCAACCTTGAATTAGTATCCAGAAGTTTTTCTTAAAATAAATTTTATTTCACTCTTTTACGTGACTACTTTTAAGTCAAGAAAACTATTTGTTTATTTTTTATTAATAAATTCCAAGGAAATAATATATATTTCTAGACTAGTTACTTCTTTATTCATGATAGATAATAATATTAATTTCAAATTTTATAATTTAATTTTTAAAATGTTTCACATTTTAAGTCTATATTATTTATACTATTATTTTGAAAATGAAGTATTAAAAATTTGGTTGTTGGTACTTGATCATTTAATCTAGGACCGTCAGATCAAACTCACGAAAACAGTGAGTAGGGGTGAGCGCGGTGCGAGCGGTGCGGTTTTTTCCTCAAACCGCAAACCAAACCGCGCATGCGGTTTGATCAAATTTCCAAACCGCACCCGCACCGCATACTCTCAAAAACCGCATAAACCACACCACGAAAATGTGGTGCGGTGTCGTGCGGTTTACACTTTACAACTTTGAAAATTTTAAATAAAATACAAAACTTAAATTTAAATAAAATACAAAACTTAAATTTAATCAAATTTCAGACTAATATAACACAAAGTTGCCAATATTCTTAAATAATACAAATTAGAAATTACACACCGGAAAGTTTAACTTTTTTAGGAATTCAATTACAAAACAAAAATAACTTATAAATTATAAGTTATAATTATTCTAATTAAAAATCTAAGTTATGATTAAAAATAACTAGTGGACAATAATGGTTAATTGCATTTTATATTTTTGATAACTAATGCAGCAGAGTAGTCATTTTTCCAAGCTACCGATCTCCCTGTACGAGAGCAAGTAACCAAAGGGTGAAAAATAATTTAATTCTATCGCAGCTCTTAAATTCTATTAAATGAGTTCACTATTTATAACATATTAAATATTGCGGTGCGGAACAGAAATTTAAAATCACAACCCGTACCGCACCGCGCGGTTTATTAAAAATTCAAACCGCAACCGCACCACGAAAATTAAAACCACATTTTGTGGTGCGGATTGGTGCGGTGCGGGCGATTTTTGTGATTTGTGCGGTTTTCTGCTCACCCCTAACAGTGAGATATAATCTTAAAAATTATTATACAAGAAATATAAGGTTCGAATCCTAACAACAATATATTAAAGTTATAATTTATAATATATAATAATAAAAATGATCGTAATACATTGTAAAATTATTATACTAGAGACATAAGGTTCGAATCCTAATACCAATACATTAATATTATATTTTATAATAAATAATAAAAAAAATATGCATAGCACGAATTATATATTGTGATATACTAGTATAATTAAAATTAAAATTAAAAGAATTAGGTATTACGAACGGATACAGTTTGCGGCATATATTTAAGCACCCCCGGGCCCCACGTCAATCAGTCATAAGTTATGGATCAGTCAAATTGCATTTAATCAATTAGCAAGACATTTTAATAGGAACAGGGACTAGGGACTAGGTTTATAAGTACTAAATATTTGCTTCTCTTCTTTCATCCTCTTTGTTAGGATTTGTCTATTTTTAAGTAAATCGAGGGGCTTTCACTGGTTTTCTCCGGTGGAAAGCCCCAACCCCTTCATTCTCTGTTATTCTCGTTTATTTCCTTTCAATAAAGCCCAAATTTTTGGGTGTTTGTGTGTCTCTCCTCTTGGAGTGTGTGTTTTGTCTCTCCTTTTGGAGTGTTTGTTATGTTTTTATTTAGTCATGCTTGGGTTTATCGGTTTATCTGGTGATGGATCTGTTGATGACGAATTTATTGATATTTTTGGTGATCTGCAAAGCCTGCATCGGATCTAGGACGGTGGTGATTATTGCAAGAGCTCACCTTTCACAACTAAAAATTGTTCATCTTTCATGGGTTTACACTTTCGGCATGTCTATAGCTGGTATACGGCATGTAGATAGCTGGGGTGCCTTCGGCATGTCTATAGCTGGTGTCCGGCATGTAGATAACTGGGGTGCCGCTTCTCCAATCTCATTTTATGCGATTGGTGTTTCTGAACACCGGGCTAACCATAGTTTTTATGTGATATGGTCAATTGCGATGTTGCTATTTTCAGAGATGCTGCTGCAATTTGGATCGCTTGGGATGTCTTTGATTTCGTTTTTAATTTCAAGAATTTTTAAATTCTATGTGTTAAACGATCAGGAAACAAATCATCTAATTGTTTGAGTATGTTATTTGTTTTATCACCCGGTTGTATCGACAGTTGGGGGTTTATCCCGACTGTACTATATTCAATTTAATGAGAACTTTCTGCATTTGTCAAAAAAAAAAAAAATAGGAACAGGGACTTAGTGGTAATTTGAGATTACTGCATGAAGTAAAATTTTACTGCATTTAGCACCACCCTAAAAGAAACTTGAACATAAACCAGAGCCACAAGGCAATAGGTAAAAGAAGAAGAAAAGGCAGAAGTGGAATAATTGAATGTTGGCAAACAAAGTAAATAAATTCCTGTTTCCCTCCCACGGTAGATCTACTATGCTCCACAATCTGCCATAGGACATTCACATGTCTTTGTTTGTTTCCCTTCATTCTTAAATAATTTTTACTTGGACCCTAAAACAACAAAAAGATTGTCCCAGTCTTTTGAATCACTTGTGTTATCCACTAAATCTACTAGGCATCACCTCATAGCCAGAACTTGTCAATCTACATAATCATGTTGTACACTTGCTCTACTCACTCTATAATTTATACACCAAATTTCCCAATTCCCCCCCATTCAGGACTATGGATTCTGTACTGGAGTTTCTACTTTCAATAGTTTTGTTAGTTTTGACAATCCCTCTTCAAGTTGAAGCACGTAAAGTTCATCCGCAAATCACAGTTATGGGGATTGTCTACTGTGACATTTGTTCCAATAACACCTTCTCCAGGAACAGCTACTTCTTGCCAGGTTAGTTATTACTTATTATATCCCCCCCCCCACCCCCATATTAATATCGGAAATGTGTTTAACTTTCCATATTCTTAAAAGTTAAAATCTTGTTTCTTTGACTATTAGGTGCGGAAGTGAAAATAGAGTGCAGGTTTCAAGCAACTTCTCCAAGAACAAGTGAGCAGATAACATTCTCAGTGAACAGGACAACCAACAAACATGGGATTTACAAATTAGAATTACCCGCAATAGATGGAATTGAGTGTGCTAGAGACAAGGCAATAGGGAATTTATGCAGGGCGAGCTTGATAAGAAGCTCAACCGATGCGTGCAATGTGCCTGGTTACAAAAGCACAACAGATGAAATCACTATAAGATCAGAAGCAGCAAATCTCTGTATTTACAGCCTTAATGTAATGAATTATAGACCATCCAAAAGAGATATTGCTTTATGTGGGAATTAGAAATTGTAGTTTCCTCTTCGTAATTGGATTGTACTTCCCATTTTCACCTTCTTAGCTGAATGCATTCAGGTGGCCTATGTGAGATCAGTCCTTTAAGTCATATTATTATTCAAGTGATTAGGTTTTGTGTTGTAGGAGCATGTACCAGGATCCTAGTGCCCTGTAGACTCTAGTCCTTCGTTTTGCCAAAACCATGCTGCAACTATTTTTTAGTTTCATTGTCAATTCCTATTGTCTTTGAGCATTTCGAAGCGACTCTTTATTCCAGCTCCTAACTTAAAAGAATGACAGGGGAGCACAAAAATGTTGCTCCAAAACAATTTTAGGGGCTCTTCAAATACTAAGACATCAGATTTCATGTCAACTTTAAAGCCAAATTTAATAACACCGGAAAACTTAACACGAGTGTATTAGTTGTGTATAGAGTGCTACTCCACTAGAAACTCTTTTATAATGAAAATTAAAATAATTTTATATATAACAACAAATGCTAACAACATCTCATACTGAAGTCAACATTAATCATCTATATTAATACCACCTTTGATATTTAACAACAAACTTAATATCAATATTAACCAGAAACTGAATCAAAACTGGAATTTTCACCTTTTATTCAAAACAGAAGCACGAGATAAATCATTTATGTATGATTATCAGCAACAGTATTATGTTGTTAAAGAAAGAAAAACAGATGATCAATGATATCTGAATAGTAACTGAAGCTAACAGTAAGCTTATAAAACAGTAAGCAATAAGTTTTAGATTGGGAATCACAATATTCCGGCGGATGCCTTATCACATGCTGATTAGCCACTGTGATAGAGCTAGATCATAATTCGTAGAATTGAGATCCCAAACACGAGTACTCAAACAAAAGCTACATACTGGCCCCAACTGATATGTACTTTAATAAAAAGGAACACTATGGCCAAAGGACAAAATTGTATTAACATATTTCAGTGAACACAGAGCCCTAATGCGGGACCGTCCTCCCGGGCCACTTACGTATCTTCCAATCAAAATAAATTTTCCGTCATAAAGGAATTGAATCAATCGATATCCTATCATAATCTACTCCCCATTTCTCATGGTCCGGAGTAATCTCAACAACTGATGGCGAAATAACTGGAATGATTAGTTATTCGCTAAATATCAATAACAAGTTCCACTGTATAGAGTGAAATGAGATAGCATAGTTATTCACTATCTATCTGGAAATAAATTATATGCTAGCATAACAATTGCTAGACAGGAAAATGAATTTTTTTGTCACCCCACTTATTGTGTGTTTAGAAACTTACCACTCAACTATATTTTTTTTTGTTTTACTCACTAATGTTAGGTTCGGATTTTTTTTAATCACTAACATTAGGTTCAGATTTGATTATTAGTATTTTGTCAATTTTCTATAGCATTATTAAAATATAGTGATAACTAGTACAAAAAGTGTTATATGTGTCTTATAAGAAAGCTTATATGTGTTTGCTAGATGCATATGGAGGAGTCGTATAATGTCTGAATTATATACGTATGTTATAGGAATAACGCATATTGTTTTAAACATCTCATCAGAACAGATGTATATACATTGTAAACAGACGCATATCTCAGTTCATATACGTCTGTTATTTTTTAGGTGAGGTACTAAGTTCAAAACCAAAATTATTAGGATGAGCCATCGCAATCCGCACTAAAATTATTGGGAAATAAAAAAAAATAAAAAATTCAATATAATTAAAATAGCAAACTGATCATAAAGTACTTATAAAAAAATTAAAAAATTACATATCAATATTTTACCAAACGACACTTTCAAAAACCCTATGAAATCACCAATCAAAACTCCTTCATGCAACTCTTACCGACCCAAAATCAAAACTATAAACTCATTCATTCTAATAGAATTGTGAAACAAGTATATATATAAATACACAAATATAATAATATTGTAACAATGTGAAGTTGGTATTAAATCAAACAACTCTCACAAGATATTTATTTTACAAACATGGTTTTATAACTTATTTTTAAGATTTTTTTTTGTATATAAAAATTTAAACGTTAAATTATTATTTATAAGAAAAAAAATTAAAAATAATTCATGAAACTACATTTTTAGGAGTCTTAAAATGCTTGTCAAACTCTCATCACCAAGGTAAACGTCTTGGGGGACATATGAAGTACTATATATAAAGATATACACATATATCAAATCATTAAAAAATTACAGACTACCACTATATTTTAATAATGCTACCAAAAATTGACATAATGCTAATAATCAAATCCGAACATAACGTTAGTGACTAAAAACAAATACGAACATAACATTAGTGAGTAAAAGAAAAAAAATAGTTGAATGGTAAATTCCTAAAAACACGTTAAGTTGGGGGACAAAAAAATCCATTTTCCCTTACTAGAATAACAATTGCATGCACGAGATAATTTATTAAGGGATTATTTCTATTTAAACAAATGCTTTATATATACAGAGAGTCTTATTCTAATATAAACTAATTAAAATATAAATTACAAACCGGACCACGCACAATTTAAATAGGATAGTAATATCCTCCTTTCAATCAAACTATTTGTCCGGTCTGTGCTACAGGATCTAATAAATCTTAGAGTAAGTGACAAACTATTAGTATAGTTTTACCATTGGTACGATGTACAAGTCTTCATTAATATTTTTATATTTTTTAAAATTATAATAAATTTAGTTTAGTTAATATTAAATAGTATATAATTAGTGAGATTTAGACCATTAACCTTATTAGTATGTTTATAAATAACAATATTAATATTTTTATGCACCTTAAAATGCGTGTCAGACACCCTCTCTATAAAGAAACGAGGAAAACGGAGAGAGTAACATTTTTATGTATTATATAAAATAAAAAAGAGGTATATTTATAATAATTAATATAAGTACAAATTAGAAAATTAAAAATTAAAAATTAAAATATAAACATAAAAAAATTGAATAATAAAAGGCAGATAAATATACAGGAAATACATGTGCGATGAAAACTTCAAAATAAGTATTCATTGAATGTTTGAGGTTAATTTTGTAATATTAAAAATTAGTGTGTGCAACAATCAATTTAGTAGGGTGTGTATATATCACCGCCATATTCTAATTTTCTTCATTTTTAATTGAATTTTTTCCTTCAATTGGTGAACTCTTTTTAAAATCTTACTTCACTATATTTTTTTACATTCTCCAACAATCAATATGAATATCATATTTGATATATTTTGACAATAAATCACTAATTATGCCTACGAGAATCACTAAAATTTATTGGTATCTGAAATAATACTGATTTCAACTTAGCGATTCGGGTAAGTATAAATACTAATTTCTCGCCAAAATATATAAATGTGCCATGCAAATTGATGAATGTGAGATGAAGAAAAATATGGTGAAATTATTTTTTTTTAAAAAGTTAATCGACTAACGGGAAAAGTAAAATTAAAAACGAAGGAAAAAATGTATATACATGAATATATAATACACATAGAGGAGAGAAAGAAATTAAACATTTGGTTGGTTTTTAGTTTTTTATTCCAATATTAGTTTGTATCCCAGCAGTTGCCTATCTATAAATATATTATTTTCTTTGTTATTGGGAAATGTTATATTCACTAGTATAATTGAAGTGTGAAACCGGTAATAAAAATCAGTAGGTTGTGTTGTAAAATACTAGTTATAACAGTATTATATCGAACCTCTATAAAAGTAAATATAGCAGAAAGGGAGAAAGAGAGCAGACTAGAGAGATGAAAGCTGTTTGGGTGTGTTTTCCATCATTACGAAGAAGGCTATTTATAGCCAAAACAAGTAACATAGAATTTAATGCAATGCAAATATTTTCAAGTTTAAGCCTAGCCTTACTATTTAATGTTTGAAAATTACAATCAATTTACAACACTCCCCTTTGATTGTTATTTTAAAATGGATCATAGACTGCCTCGTTAAAACCTTGTCAAAGAAAAACCCCATGGGATAAAAACTTTGACGAAGGAAAAAGAGTACAATCTCCCCTCGAAAAAAAACTAATGATTCTCCAAAGTTTTGTTGTAACAAATCCTTGAGTCGACGCATTCCAATGTTATGCCGTAACTTCCCAAATGTTGAATTCAGTAATGATTTCGTGAATAAATCAGCAAGGTTGTCACATGACCGAATTTGTTGTACATCAATTTCACCATTCTTTTGAAGTTCATGAGTGTAGAAGAATTTTGGTGAAATGTGCTTCGTTCTATCTCCTTTGATATATCCTTCCTTGAGTTGATCAATGCATGCAGTGTTATCCTCAAACATAACGGTAGGACTTCTAGTGATGTCTTGTAATCCACATGATTCCTGAATATTCTTGATGATAGACCGCAACCAAACACATTCTCTATTGGCTTCATGAATCGCAATGAGTTCTAAGTGATTTGTTGAGGTTGCCACTGTAGTTTGCTTCGTAGATTTCTAGGAAATGGTTGTACCGCAATATGTAAACACATATCCAGTTTGTGATTTGTCAAAATGAAGATCTGACAAATATCCAGCGTCTGCATATCCAATCAGCTGAGATGTTGAGTTTTTCGGGAAGAATAACCCAAAATCAATTGTTCCACGAAGATAACGAAATATATACTTGATCCCATTCCAATGTCTGTCCATCGGAGCAGAGCTAAATCTAGCCAATAAATTCACAGCAAATGTAATATCTGGCCTTGTATTATTTGCAAGATACATAAGTGCACCAATTGCTCCAAGATATGGGATTTCAGGGCCGAGAACTTCTTCATCATCTTCTCGTGGTCGAAATATATCTTTATCAGGCTCTAAAGATCTAACCACCATTGGAGTAGTCAATGGATGAGATTTATCCATGTAAAATATGTTCAAAACCTTTTCTGTATATGTAGATTGGTGGAGGAAAATTCCCGATGACAAGTGCTCGACTTGTATACCAAGGCAATATTTTGTCCTTCCAAGATCTTTCATTTCAAATTCTGTCTTTAGGTATATGACAGCTTCATCAACCTCTGTAGTTGTTCCTACAAGGTTTAAATCATCCACATATACAGCAATAATCACAAAATCATATTGTGATTTTTTGATATAAACACATGGAGAAATTTGATTACTAATATACCCATTCTTTTGTAAATAACGACTAAGTCTGTTATACCACATACGACCAGACTGTTTTAGTCCATACAATGATCGTTGAAGTTTAATGGAGTATATATGACGAGGTTTCTTGAACTCGTCCATTTTTAACCCTTCTGGGATTTTCATAAAAATTTCACTATCAAGTGAACCGTACAGGTATGCAGTAACGACGTCCATAAGACGTGTTTCCAATTTTTCTTTAGATGTCATACCTAATATAAAACGAAAAGTAATTTCATCCATCACTGGCGAGTATGTCTCTTGATAATCAATGTCAGGCCTTTGAGAAAACCCCTGTGCTACAAGTCGGGCTTTATATCTCATAATTTCATTCTTTTCATTTCGTTTTCTTATGAATACCCATTTATTTCCAACAGGGTTCACACCGATTCGTGTTTGGGCAACAGGTCCAAATACTTCTCTTTTACATAGTGAATTTAATTATGTTTGGATTGCGTCTTTCCATTTTGGCCAGTCTTTTCTTCGACGGCATTTATCCACACTTTGTGGTTCAGGATCAGAATTTATGTCTACATTCAATGTTGCGGAATACACAAATACATCATCAATTATGGCTTTACTTCGATCCCATAATTTCATATCATGCACATAATTTATTGAAATTTCATGATTGTTTAATCTCGTATCTTCAGGGACTAGAATCTCTTCAGGAGATAATACCACTTCAGGGGTATTTACTTCTTCTGGAGCATGTGCCACTTCAGGGGAATTTTTTTTTATTTTTCTTTTTCGTGGTACAACATCTTTTGCACCGACCGGTCTACCACGTTTCAGGCGTGGCTTTGATTCTGTAACCAATTCTTTTGTATCTGATTTTTGAATTGGTATATCTATTCTAGCTGGAGTATTTACTGCAGGTATATGAGATTTAGTTATATTTCTAGAATCGTTAAATACGTCAGGCATTTGGTTTGCGATATTTTACATATGAATAATTCTTTTAACTTCAAGTTCGCATTGACCGGTACGTGGATCTAGAAAATATAATCCTGACGCATTCCATGTTATGTCATGATTAACTTTATTTGAATGTTTATCTCCCCCTAAGGGAGGAAACATAGACTCGTCAAAATGACAATCTGCATATCTTGCGGTAAATAAGTCTCTAGTTAGAGGCTCCAGATATCTAATTATAGATGTGGAATCAAAATCAAAGTAGATACCTATTCTTCTTTGAGCTCCCATCTTCGATCTTTGTGGTGGAGCAATCGGTACATATACAGCACATCCAAAACTTTTGAAGTGAGAAATATTAGGAACTTGATCAAGTACCGGTTGTAGCGGAGAATGTTGGTTGTAGGAAGTTGGTCTAATCCTAATAATATTAGCAGCATGAAGTATTGCGTGACCCCAAATAGATGTAGGTAATTTTGCTTTCAACAACAGCGGTCTTGCAATAAGTTGGAGTCTTTTGATAAAAGACTCAGCTAACCCATTTTGTGTATGTACATGAGGAACTGGGTGTTCAACTGAGATTCCTACAGACATGCAATAGTCGACAAAAGTTGCAGATGTGAATTCGCCGGCATTATCTAAACGAATTGACTTGATGCAATGATCTGGGAATTGAGCTCGTAATTTGATTATTTGGGCAAGTAATTTTGCAAAAGCATCATTACGAGTTGAGAGAAGACAAACATGAGACCATCTAGTTGAGGCATCGATTAATACCATAAAATACCTAAATGGGCCAGATGATGGGTGTATAGGTCCACATATGTCGCCTTGGATCCTTTCTAAAAAAATTGGGCTTTCAAGCTGAACTTTAGTAGGGGATGGTCGAGTAATCAATTTTCCTAAAGAACATGCTGAACATGGAAGGTCATTGTTTGAAAGAACTTTAAAATCTTTAAGAGGATGACCAGTAGAATTCTCTATAATACGACACATCATAGAGACGCCAGGATGACCTAATCTTTCATGCCAAAGTGTAAAAGATTTTGGATCTATGAGTTTGGAAGCAACGACATTGTGTGACTCAATAGTTCTAATTTTCATCATATATAATCCTGAGAAAAGTGAGTGGAACTTTTCTAAGATTTTCTTGTTGCTAGGATTAGCGGAAGTAATAAGAAGATATTCTCTATCAGCCTCAGAGGTAGTTTCGATGTGAAAATTGTTGAGTCAGATATCTTTAAAACTAAGAAGATTTCTAGTAAACTTACTAGAATATAATGCATTTGAAATGTGTATGTGGGTACCGTTAGGTAGGACGAAAATAGCTTTTCCAAAACCTTCGATTATATTAGATACGCCGGAAATCGTTCCGACTTGAGCTTTGGTTTTGGTTATTTGGGTAAAATACTTTTGGTTCTGTAGAATCGTATGAGTTGTACCACAATCAGCAATGCATATATCTTCAGAATCCATTCTGTATATATTTAAGAAACATAATTTATTTGATAAGAACATAACACACTACATAGTTCAAACAAAATAAAGCACACAATACACACTACTAATCTTCAGCCTCCCATATGGGAGTTTCGTTAGGTTCATTCGGACCATTAATGCTCATTTCTCCAGTTGTGATTCTCGGGAAATCATCTATGTTATTGTTGGCGAAATTTGTTTCTACCATTTTCTCTTTTGATTTTTGAGAAGATTGGTATAACTTTAACAAGTTGATCTGGGTATGACAATTACGTGTCCAGTGCCCATTCATGTCGCACCTATAGCAAACATTTTCAGTTTTTCCTCCTCGTGATGCCTTTCTTTTACTCTGTGATTCAGATTGCCACTTCCGATGACAAGAGTTGTTATATGGACGAAAATGCCCGTGGCTCCGACCTCGTCAACGGTACTGCCCTTGGCCCCGTCCACCTCTATACCCTTTTCCACGTACATTCTGCTGGAATGACATGTTATTTACTTCAGGTAATGGGGCAGATCCTATTTGACGGGATTGATGATTCTTAATCACCAATTCATGATTCTGTTCAGCAACGAGGAGAGTTGATAGAAGATCCCCGAACTTAGAGAATTTGCGCTCCCTGTACATCTCTGCTAAGTTGATATTGTTGGGGTGAAAAGTTGATAGTGTTTTATCGATTTTTCTTTTTTCCGTAACTTTCTCACCACACATAATAAGCCTAGAACTTATTTTGAACAAAGCAGAGCTATATACTCGGACACTCTTAAAATCCTGAAGTCTTAAATTAGCCCAATCATTTTCAGCTGCAAGTAGATAAACTAGTTTCTGGTGATCGAACCTATCCTTTAGATTTTCCCATAAAATAAAAGGATCTTCGACTTCTAAGTACTCAGATTTTAAATCTTCATGCATGTGGTGTCGGAGAAAAATTATGGAGGTAAAGTTTTCTTCAGTCGTGGATTTATTTTCTGCCTTTATTGTATCGCTGAATTTCTTTGAACCCAAGTGCAACTTTACATCTTGTACCCATGATAAATAATTATCGCCAGAAATGTCCAAGGAAACGAATGACAAGCTTGTAATATTTGTCATACTAAATCTGAATTAACACGAAAATTATTAAATTTTAATTCATCAATGTAAATATTACATAAAATCCTACTTAATCGGGTGCATTAACAAGTATGCAATAATCAATGTATATATCATTATTATCATTGATAATATAAACAAATCTATATATAAAATGACAAATGAATTTTCACCCGCCATACGGACGTCTGCGTTTGCAGATTATCTCCGACCAATAATAAATTAAAGTGGACAATCCTGCATAAGTTAGTTATGGGCAAAATTATTATCCGATAATTATGCAATTTATAAAATAAGGTTCCCATTATATTTCGGTATTACCCAAAATTAAATGGTACCGTAAAATAATTTTAATAGGCGGTGCTTCAGCCATATATATTTAAATTATTAGTAGAGGGTGTAACCACGTCTACTTCGGTCACATATATATATATATATATATATATATATATATATATATATATATAAATTATATGCAGAGGGTGTAACCACGTCTACTCATATATATGCATATTTAAATTAAAATTATACCTTCTCAGTTTCGGCAGGGTTTCGTGCTGATAACATGTTGTAAAATACTAGTTATAACAGTATTATATCAAACCTCTGTAAAAGTAAATATAGCAGAAAGGGAGAAAGAGAGCAGACTAGAAAGATAAAAGCTGCTTGGGTGTGTTTTCCATCATTCCGAAGAAGGCTATTTATAGCCAAAACAAGTAACATAGAATTTAATGCAACGCAAATATTTCCAAATCTAAGCCTAGCCTTACTATTTAATGTTTGAAAATTACAATCAATTTACAACACGTTGTACATTTTGATACTTTCTTCATATTTTGTGCCACAGTTTGAATTCCAGGTGTGGCCAATTACTGGTTCCAACAGGGGAATGTCAGCAATGATTAAGTTACAAAATAGATGACACCCAAGCCTCTGTCACATTTTAAAAGGAGAATTAAAATAAAAGCAATAAATTATAAAACTTTCAACTGAGTTTATAAGAAACCTGTCAAATAAACTGTAGCACCAATTGAAAGAAACAAATTTCCTTCTCTAAAATATAACACAAGAAACTTATTAAACCTTGGCCTAAAGTTATTTTAAGGATGCACTGTCAATTCCAGCAGACTACCATAACCTTTGCTGATCCCCACACCAGCTGCAAAGAAAGATGGTCTCAGAAGAAAAAATGAACCGCCTCTGAACCGCCTCTGACATATCATGCCTGGCCGCACTTGCTCAAACAAGCGACTCCTTCTTCCAAATAGTCTTCTCTATTTATCCAAAATTCCGGAGCATCCTATCAAGAGATCATTTAATGTAAATAGTTGGGTAAAGTGTCATGCTATCTGTATCTAGACACTGAAACCAAACCCAGAAATTACACTATTCTAAGACAGCAATCAACATGGAACCAGTCAAGTATTGTATGAGTCAAATGTGAACTATGACAGATGTTCATTGTTCACAAACTTAAGAATTGTATAGAATGGGAGCAAGCACCTGTCTACCAGTTTATGTGCTGTGTGCGTGTTTAGCTGTGTGCTAGGGGAAAAACAGAGTGTGTGGAAGCTATGTAGTGCTAACCTTCATAATTCCTGCAAGAACTGCACCTCCAAGGTACACCATATGCTTCCTTCGTGGCGGATCCTCTATCCTCAAGCGAAGTTTCTGTTCATCGGGATGAAATGAATAATAAATTTGGAAAATTAGACTCTGCATGATGTGGAGGCAGTAATGAGCAAAGAATTCCATTTAGGGTAGGCTAAATTACAATATCAAAAATTATACTTACATGTGATAGAACAAATAATTAAAAAGTGGTTGAGCTTGTGTCTCCCGCAACTCGTGTCTCCCTTGCGGGAGTCACAAGTTCGACTCCTAGTGTGTGCGTGTGAGATTAATTATCAAAAAAATAATAATTAAGAACCGATAATGATCAAATTTTGCATTGTTCTTTTTGGTATAGATCTTCCTATAGTTGTATCCTATGATTCTATAATGCATCTTTACATGGCAATCAGCCTGCCATTTTAATAATTACTAAACCATATTTTATTCAGTTATAACTTATAAATTGAAATTACGTTTGACTGTTTGCTTCGGCTTAATTTTAGGCTCTATTTCATGAAGGTTTCCTTCCTCAATTTTTCCGTCTGAAAAATCTTCACAATGTACACACCACTGCATAGTAAATATCAGGAATGAACCACCCTACTGGACCCTTATCACCCATAGTTGTTAGAGCAAGTTCAGCGGTGGTGCTAAGATACTTAGCTATTGCTATATTTTGAAATCAAAAAGTGATTTTTGATGTTGAAATAGAACTTGTGCTCCAACTATATATAGTTATAAAATGGCATTAAACATAACTAAATAAAGCTATAGTATAACTACCTAATCTTTAAAAGCACAATTATGTTTGTCACTCTTACTATAGTTACCCGGATCCCTCCATTTTCCCACTTGCAAACTTATGTGGCAATTATAGCAACATCTGTACTTGGTTCTATTTAGCATCAAGTATAGCATTTTGCTATTTTGCATCCATGTTTATGACCCCATTGGAGTGGGATTTTTTTCTTAGGTGCCACATTATAGAGATAGCATCAGTTTTAGCAACCCACCGGACATGCTCTTAAAAGCGAAAAGTGCAACAAAGTGTATGGGCCTGCTAAAGCTAAAGCACAATGTGTAAGTGTGTAAAGTGCAGCGATGCATAAGGGTCTTCCAAAGCTAAAGCACAATGTGAATGCGTGAAAAGTGTAACGATGCACAAGGGCCTCCCGAAGCTAAAGAATGATCAAACCCAGCATAAATTGAGTGCATTTGCAGTGGTAAATGGCCCCAAGGAAATTTCTTGCCAATTTAGGCAATTAAACACTGACGTATCAAATTCTTCAATACTCTTGTAGCTGTGATATACACTTCACAGTCCTTAGCTTCTTGGAGCTCTCTTGATCTATTTATACTTATTGTTGGATAAGTTTGCTGGCACTTTTAATAATTAGATATTAAGTTTTGTTCTAATATCGATTGATATTTTCTTGCAATTTTTGGAATTCTCTAAGTTTAACATCTTTATTATTTTTGATTTTGTACAACATCCAATTCTATATTGTAGATTAATTTTTTTACATAATGACACCCACACCCACACACACACACATATCTTTCTATACAAGTGTTGAGAAATTTCCGTCATTGATCCTATGATGAATTGATGATATATCTATATTCTCAGGTCTAAAGGCCACCTTAGATTATTGCTGATGTCATTTGAAAAATCTACCAATATTATTATTTGAAAGAAAAAATTGCATTCAAAACCAATAAAATGGCTAAAAACATAGTAATTTGGGTGCACATCTAGAACACATGCCTAATATAAAAAGGGTAACAGGCACCACTGCTTTCCCATATCTATTTTCGATATTGAAGGAAGTAGGTTCTAAAACAGCAGACACTTAACTTCCTATATACATGAGTGAGGCCTAAAGAGTAAAGATGCACCACTTTCAAGATCTCAGATAAAGAGATCTTTGTCCCACATTGAAGTGCACTTTCAATACTCTTGTAGCTGTGATATACACTTCACAGTCCTTAGCTTCTTGGAGCTCTCTTGATCTATTTATACTTATTGTTGGATAAGTTTGCTGGCACTTTTAATAATTAGATATTAAGTTTTGTTCTAATATCGATTGATATTGCATTCAAAACCAATAAAATGGCTACAAACATAGTAATTTGGGTGCACATCTAGAACACATGCCTAATATAAAAAGGGTAACAGGCACCACTGCTTTCCCATATCTATTTTCGATATTGAAGGAAGTAGGTTCTAAAACAGCAGACACTCAACTTCCTATATACATGAGTGAGGCCTAAAGAGTAAAGATGCACCACTTTCAAGATCTCAGATAAAGAGATCTTTGTCCCACATTGAAGTGCAGTTCATAATATGAATAAAATATAAGGCATGTTGAGGGCTCTACAAATTTTATCAAGATATCTGACAAGTTACTACATTAATGTGCTGCGGATCATTTTGATTAAGAGACGTGAAAAATTATAAAATCGGCTTTAGCCACTTCAGACAAGCTAACCAATCTTTAATACATACCGAAAACAATAGATACACATCTAATCTAATCTTATAATACTCCAACGCCCAAGAAGACATTTTTATATTGTATTACAGGCGTTTTAGGATCTTGCAGACCTAAGACTCTAGATTCAACTGGCTTGTAAGTTAAAATACGCTCCTTGTTTCATCAAGTTGTCCTGGAGACTTGAATAAAAATTTTCAAATTATCAGTTACGTATTTCCAAATTACCCAATAAAGTTTGGTCACCAATCTCAGTTTTTCTTAGCATCATATCATATTGATAGCAGTAAATTGTACATGCGATTTAAGATAGTTTATCATCCTATCAGTTTTCACTTTCAATTAAAAGTAAACATAAATCAAAGATTACCTTCAGTCCATCTTTGTTCCCTTTCAAAACAACATCAAGATACCGATCTTGAATTTCTTTCTCAAGGCTGCAGAAAACAACTGAAGTATGGTTATGAAACAAAATACGCAAGTGATACTGGTAACTACACCCAAGAGAAGTGTTGGTGTCCTGAATTTGTATCTTCATTGATTTAAATTAAAAAATAGACGTCGCTCATTACTACATGATACATCCATATGGCTAAAAAGGGCTAGGAACATGAGAAATACATTTTTCCATCAACATGTTACAGGTCATATATGTTTCCAATTAAAATATACTATATTCAGACTTGGCTATCTGGTAACCATATCAGCCATACCATTCTCACCACAGTGAAAGTAAAAACTTGTCTGACAATGATGGCCCTTTAGAAATCACTTTAACGTCCAACTAATTTAAAAAAGTGCCTTGCAAAAACGGCGGATTTTTTTTGCTAATTTAGTCATTGTTTAAGCTGTTTAAAATTTTTTATCTTCTTGGTCTTTGAACTGAGAACAAATATTTCTATTGCTTGTCCCAGGAAAAGTGGGAACTACAGGCAAAAAATGATTCTTCAATTTATGGAACATTAAAGATAACATATGATCAACTTAAGCTCTCCTCCTAACCTTGAGATTTTAGGAGAGCTAGTACCTTGACATGGTATCAGATGCTACAATTCTCAAATTTTTAATTTTAAACACTATACCTAATTATTGCCTCAAAGATGGGCTCCTAGTTATACACTATCCGACCATATTGGGTTTTCGACTGAGGGGAAGTATTAATTAAGATTATGCATGATCCAAGTAGGCCCTCCTCTTACTCTTAAGGGTTAAGGTTTTAGGAGAGTTGGCGACTTGACAAGGAACATTAATTACCATAATACTAGTTTCAGATCCAAGAAGAAAGAAATCTGAATGCAACATATATTGTATTATGTTATACATATAATTATAATGGTGTCATGTTGTCTCAAAGAATGTTCTTTAATTTGTGCCTTCACTGATGGAACAGAGTTAAGAAGTTGGCTACTACTCCCTCCGTCCCTCCCAAATGTTTGGGTTGGGCACGGAGTTTAAGAGAATGATAAAGTAGGAGAAGAAAGTTAAAAAAGTGAGTAAAGTAGTGGGACCCATTAATATTATATATATAAAGTGGGTATAGTGGAGAGACGTAGTGGATGTAGTTATTTTAAAAGTTATAAAAACTTAAATATTTTTGGAAAATTTTGAAATGTAAACAATTGGAAGGGACATCCCAAAAAGAAAAGTGTAAACAAATGGGAGGGACAGAGGGAGTAATACAATACAAGATCAAATTCATGGAAATACAAACAGTTAGTAAAGGAGGGACTAGTATTTAACCAACTTCACTTTTAAATTTATTCTTATATAACACACAGGTACTTGGAACAGTTAGTAAAGGATGGTTTTCTTGTTCCAACCGGAACCAGGGGTACTTCGGTTTGGGGTTTAACAGTAACAGGGGCGTTTGTGCAAACGAGCGAGCATGCATACACTCCTAATAAATTAATGTTTTTGTCTATTTAAGATAAAGCATAGTCATCTTCCTTCCCTAGCTCCATACCTCTCTTTCTTTAGACATACTATGATTTTGTTCTTATATTTTTATAAATACTAGTAGGATGTATATGTATCTATACAAACATATGTATAGGTTATTTAATGTGTGATTGCAAATTCTCTAATAAAAATGACTTGTCCAAACAAAATGAGGAGCCATATGTCAAAGATGGTCATTTGTATATGTATCTGGTGGATCCACCGCTATTAGCAGACAAATATAGGCGATAAACAATCAATCGGCACGGCATTAAACATGTTACTTGGACTACGGAGCAAAGTGTCTACAGAGTGTCCAATATGGCAAGTGAACTCTACCTATTTCTGGACACAAGTACGAGGACATAACATGATTTACTAACAAAAAAGTATAGAATATTTCACAGAAAATAGTAACAGTAAAAATAAAAAATGCGTACCGACTAGGTAAACCAGGATACATAGTACTCCCTCCGCTCAAAACTATATGTTGGTAGAGCTGTAAAAGGTAAAATACAAGCTCAGTAGGACATAGTAAGAGACTTGCAAAGTGTAGAGATATTATGATACAGGAATGGCCGCTACTTAATAAGGTATTCAAATACAGCTATTTAAAAAAATTGTGTGAAATATAACTATTTAATAAGTTTCTAGATTTAGTTACCATCATTCGATTGTCAATATCCATTTCCTGTATGCAGCGAAATACCATGTCAGCCATTCCATCCCCTTCAACATCAATAAGTTCCTACAGGAAGGAAAAATATGAGCTCGTAAGTTCCAAATTAATGTCGCTTTAACATAGGGAAGGAGTGGGCCTGTGTAGATCATATTAATGAATATTTTACTTGGGAAAGGAGTGAAATGCTCTAGTTTGTGTCAATCATATAAATGAGCTGCTCTTTCACTTGAATGGGAACTTGTGCAACTTTATATATCTAAATACCACACTTGGTGGTCAGTCGATACTATTCATACTTGTTATTTCGTAAAACTTGATACATATAATGACGTTTCATAAACAGGATAATGGTTGATGGAAAACATATTTTATCTGGAATTAGTTTACATGGATTGGTGGAGAATTAAATGCTTTTACACTGTTCAGAGTTAATCTTTACTTGCCAAAATAAAAGGTTAATTTCAGCTATGGTCTAGCACTTGTCATCCTCGACCTGTGATTTATATCTTTCAGTATCTTTGGTTTGTACTAGAAAGTATTGTGTGATCATATCTTTACTCCAACTAGAAAGGTAAGAGGTGCGAGACCAATGCTTCTCATGGAAATGGCATACCCAATCAACAATTTAAGTTTAATTGGTTGTCTAGGACTGGTATGTTTCCCAAGTACTACAATATGTATTCTAAACATAATTTAAGTTCTCCATATTTGGCTCTAAGGTGGGAGAATATGCAGATCAATGAATTTGAAGATTAATTTTTATTATTAATTAGTAAAAGAGATAATTGTGTTTTATTATCAGATTCAATAGTAAATAAGTATATTATTATAGATATTCTAGGTTATGATAGTAAGATAATGAGTTGTCTCATTACTTATATATGGCAGTAAATTACTATTAAGAAACAAATACTGGTTAGGATAGTTTCCGTATTTTCAGTATTACTTTTATAATTCTGCACCTATATAAGATGTAAATTATTTCCAGACTTCGATTAAATATTGAAATTGAGTTTGATCACTTCCTATGGGTTTTGATCCGAAAAAAAAAAATAATGGTTCCATAATTCCTTTTCAGGACTTGCGTATCATGCATGTTGTTTCTATACATGTTCAAGATACAAATCTGAAAATTTTGGTTGCCATCACTCTTTTTGTTGGTTGTTTATGCACAGGTCATGATAGGGTCATGGGGATGAGCATAAACCGAACCAAACCGCAAATATATCAAAATCGCGAGAACCTCATCATAGGTTTTGGCTTTAAAAATCATAATTAACATGTCTGGTATGTGGTTTCCATTTTTATTGTCAGAAACCTAACCTTAGTTCATGTCACCAGTCTATCAGAATACCAAAATAACCTACTTAAACAAAGAAAAACTGCCAACCCCAAGGTGAGTGACAAAGAAAGCTGATTAGATAATTTGTAGCTCCCTTTTTATCAGAAACTAACGCATTATACTATGTCAATGAAAAAAATTACATTACTCTAATTTGAATACTGCCAGTGACTGCCTAAACTTTTTACATTGCTTTCAAGTATTTTCTAAGGGCAACAAAGTTTTTAGCTGTGGTGGGGATGAGTACAACATAGAGCAGGAAGCCACTACATCAATGTTTATACAAGCTTTCTGTATATGAATTAATTGACATTGTATTTACTTCCAACACTAAAAATTGAATGTCTTACAGGTGTAAAGAGAGCCTCAGGGGCCTGAAACCTTTCAGTGCCAACTTTGATGACTCTTCCATCTGGGAGCTGAATGAATAAAAATTTTATATGAATCAGAACTTACTCCACATGTTCACATTAGAAAGCCGTACATGCAAATAGCCAAAATAAAAAGTTCTATAAAAAGAAGACTGCCAAAATCCAAATTCCAAGAAAAAATATCAATGATAAAACAAAAATCAAGCATAAATTGATGTTTTGCAGCTATACACAACATGAGACAGTATAGTAACATATAGTAGAAACACAACTACTAGGTCATCAACTTACAGTATAGTTCTTGACAAGGATAGTGGTCTCAAGTCCCAACTGATATTCCCTTTTATAATCGTAACTGCAGTATAACAGACATCACATAACATGTATGATCTAACAAAGAACATATTTTGTTAGAAATATATGAAAGTGTCACACGTTTACCTCAAGTAGCACAGCTTCTCTTTTATATCCCTAACAGTCTCAAAATCAGCACTCCTATTCATAGCATACCTTCAAAGCAAGCAATATGCCTATGGTCAACAGTCAACACGAGTAGTACATTAAAAGTAGACTTTTTTATTACTTTTAACAATTGGTTAGATTAGAAAGGCTAACCCTCTTCTCTGAAGCAAGTCAACAAGATACGATGTAATATGCCGTCCAGCAACATTCATTCTTTTTGTAAGATGAGGAAATGAGTAGCCATCAACAACAGGAACCTGGAAAGAATAGAAAGTACAAACTATAAAAGCTTTTGAATTATCTAACTAGTGGTTATGCAGTAATCCGAGCAAGAATTACAAAAACATTTTATATAAAATGCCAAGATGGACTAAAATATATGATGAAATAGGAATACAATGATATACAGAGTGTTAAAAACACTAGAATGGAAAGAAAGATAAAATAAGTATAAAAGAAAGTAAGTGTATATCACATAAGAGTCCGACAATCTACGTCTTTCAAAATTGGATCCAACTTGGAAGTAGTTATAACACATGAACAGTCCACCAAAAAATGTATTAGTGTTATAATAGCTTAACAAAAAATAGATAAATTTACTTGGCAATTTATTATTAGATTGTTGTAGTCACTCAACCAAGTAGATCAATTCACACTCACACAGAATAATACGGATATCCCTATTATTTGGAAACCCGTTAGGCCCAGAGCACTAACGGACCGATGGGTTACCTACAGTTTGGCTTTCGGTTATAAAGTATAGATATATAAATAGTATATATATATATAACCATATATCAATGTAAACCATGAAATATAGATTAGTGCAGTTGAAATATCTTGAATTCCATGGGAGTGTCAGTAATTTACCACGTGGGTGACACCATCACCAGAGTCAATGACAAGTCCAGTTAAAAGACCTGAAATTTCAAAAAGATAATCACATGTTTGGCTTGTTGGAGATTATTATCTAAAACTATATCCTGGTCATAATCTTGGAATTATAACTGTTTCAAATGAGTTTAAAAAGGGAGAGGATTCACTCCTAGCATGAAAAACAGAAATAAATTCCTTGCATATCCATCATGACTACCATTTTAAATATTTAACCTTTAATCATCTCTCTAAGCACCTTGAGCATATAATGTCAAAACAGCCTGAATTTGTATGAAGACCCCGGCAAAATTGTACTTCTCAAACATAGTCTCAACCTGCAGTTGAAGTAAAATTCAGGTCAAGCATCGGAAATACCTATTGCAATATTAATAAATTCAAAAATCAGATACCAAAAACTTTTAGGGGATGTAAAGAGATCATTAACCATTTTTTCACGATTCTTGGAGGGATTGAGAGGTGGGTCTGTCAGTAGGATTTTGCATTCTGCCGGATCAACCTATAATATACGTAAGCAAAAAAAAATTGTTATGAATTCAACATACTCCTGATCCAAAGTGAAATTCCTGCATGAATTTCTGGCCCATCTTTAATGGACATTGCATATAAGTTTTACCAAATGACTCACTGAACAGATAAGCAGAATCAATACTTATCCCAACATTGAAGATTGAACTCTATGCTGTTTTGTGAAACCTTAATAAGTATTATGCGAGGGAGGTCTAAGTTTTTTTAAAGAAGTTTAGGATTGAATGACCAGCTAAGAAAGATATCAATAATATTTGAACACATATGAGGGATTGTACCTTTAGTTCGCTATAAAATACATGGTCCCATACATGACCCATATCATCCCAATTTTGAACTATACCATTGTTGACAGGATAGGAAATGTCTAATTGATGCTGCCATTTTAAACATGCTTCTCCAACAAGAGTGTCCTGTATGTATACAATTTAATTATTAAAAAGTATGTATACAGTGTATGCTAGAGAGAGACTTAATGATACATACTAAAGACACGGAATAATCAAAAGTATACAAAACAAATCAGCAAATTATGTTCATGGGAGATTAATATGGCATGCGTATTACTAAATCTACTCAAACGGTTTATACATGCCTTTTTTAGTTAAGAAGAAAAAGAATACAGACTTGAAGAAAAAAGGAGAAAATTTGGAAATTATTCTTTAGTCTGTTTATCTGTTTTTTGAGGGAGTAAATTATGACGTTTGTTATTATTAATTCATAAACTTATATATGGCTTGACTCTAAATAGTTCCGCTTGCAAAAGAACTTTGACCCAAGTTTTCCTTCTGTTCTCTCCTTTAGAAAACTTGGGAACACGGCTAGGAGATATCTTCATTTTTATTTTATTATGTTCCCAGATCTTAACTTATGCATTGTACTTGTAAAAAACTCTGCAGATAGGATCCACTTTTGATGCTATAACAATCTCAATAGTCAATACAAGTTGACGGCAATTTCATATCGGTTTAGGTAAGAAGGGACGGAATACTAACTCTACAAAGGAACAAGTATTACACAATCTAATAAGTAATTTAATTGTCAAATATAAACTTTGAAGGAATATATCCAAACTCTATGTTAGCAATCTATACCAATGTAGAAACGAAGTCACAATATTTACATAAATAAATATAGAAATAGTACTGATGAGGGGGTTATAGGTGTAAAAGAATGAAGGGTGGAATAACAAACTTGAAGTTCTTGTTCCATTAGAGATTCTTCATATCTAAGCATTGGTCTGCCAACCACACATGGAAACACGGAAGTAGGGAAATTCTCTCCGGCAAAACCACACTTGACATACTGCATCAGGTTCAATTAAAAAAAAAACATTTTATAATGAGATGGATGAAAGAGGGGTAGTATATCCAACAATAAAGTCATACAGGAGAAGACCTAATTGGGCTATACATGAATCATTAATAGAGAAGCAATTGAGAATATGAAATGAGTAATAGATACATGATATAAATCATAAATCATAATATATATGTATTCAGGATTACCCCAGTTCCATTGTCGCACACCACCACTTTTTTGCTATCCATCTTTCGAAATTATTTGAATTAAATTGAATTGAATTGTTGCTTCTTCTTTCTAATCAATCCTACAATTTCAATTTCATTTTTCAGGTTCAGTCTTCACCCAACGCCCCCTTTGTCTTTTCCACTTTTCCTTCAACAGTACCTAAACAAAACAAGGGACCAAAATGTCATTTTCGAGTCTTAAATAGTCCAAAATGTCAATTTTGAAAATAATGACCCAAAATATCACCTCATAACAGTACTTCGTCTTACGATTTGTATTCTTAATACAAAATGGTAGATAGTGTGCCGTTTTGGTACTTTATTTTTTTTTAATTTTTTTATAATGTGCAAAACGTTAGTTGAAGTGGCATTTTGGCTCAAAACGGTATATCATATAGCGTTTTGTACCAAAACGTTACTTTATCTATCATTTTGCGCATAAAAAAAATCAAAATGCCAAAACGTTATACGAAGTACCGTTTTATCTTTTACATAAATGGTACACGATGTACCGTTTTGAAGTGACATTTAGGGTCATTTTTAACCCCCAAGTGACATTTAGGGCCACCACCCTGGGGAGCACAGGTCCTGACAATGGACACTACCGAACCGTACCAAACCGAAAATACCGAAAACCTAAAGTTCCGTTGAATTTTGACTATATTCATACCCAATTGTACCCAAATTTGTACGGAAGCGAATTACCGAAAAAATGCAAGAAAAATTATATGGAGGCCCCATTTTTATCGGAAATCTTGGAGACCACCTACGTTCTGCAATTAAAACACTATAAAAGGGGGGTTGAATACGATACCTACAATCTTTTCGATTCGTTTCAAGTTCTTTGTTATAAGTATGGAATCAAGATAAGCACAAAACAATTCGAGGAATATATTGTTTTATTAATATAAAACTTGAGGTTGCACAATCTAATCCATGAATTGATTAGCTACAATAAATTCAGCAGCACTACTTACTTTGGGTTTACAAGCTCAATAAATATGGTCTTCAATGGAGCTCCCGTAATTCACTTTATGTTGGCTGAAGAAGATGACCAAATGAAATTGTATTCATATGATGCTTTGTAAACTTCCAAATCCTTAGGACAAGTGGCACAATTTGAACCACTTAGGCTCTGTTCACTTCACTTGAATGGAATGGTTTTGGGCTGAATAGAATGGTCATTCCGGGCTGAATAAAAAATTGGTCTGTTTGGTTGGGCCAGCAGAATGGAATCACTTATCCTAGTCCATTCCGTTTGGGCTAAAATATAACAAATCCATTCCTTTTAAAATATGCGGGGCAGCCTCATTCCTTTCTCGGGGCAAGCAAATTGGATCTCTGCAATCGATCTCTCGCTCTCTCTTGTTTCGCTCGCTCTCTCTCTCTCTCTCTCAATCTCTCTCGCTCTCTCGGTAAGATATCTCTATCCCCTACCTCTGTCTCTCCCCCCTCTCTCTCTCTCTCTCCTTCCTCTCTCTGTCCCCCCTCTCTCTGTCCCCCCGCTCTCACTCTCTCTCTCCCCCTCCCTCCGTCACTCCCCTCACTCTCTCTCCTCCCTCCTCTCCCCCTCCCTCCGTCACTCCCCCCGCTCTCTCTCCTCCCTCCTCACCCCCTTTCTCTCCTGTGTGTCTCTCTTGTGTGTGTATTAAATTAGATAATTTGTGATTTTTAATTATTGCATACTTAATTACCTTTTCTGTTCCTGCGATTTTTTAATTTAATTTGTGATTTTTGATTATTGCACTTATAATACGATGTTCACAGGAGTACCTTTGAGAATATTGCATACCCAATTTATTATTGATGTTCCTGATGTATCTAAATCTGTGATTTTTGATTTAAGTCTCCAAATTGGTGTTTATATATTTCAAATTCAACTTGTTTGCTCATCTCAAACTGTTTTATTTTATGTATTGATGTGCTGTTTCTTTACTGGCCTTTTTGCTGTTTTGTTTCAATGTAGTTATGGCCCGACTTTCGTTGACTATGATTCAACATATTCGGAAGAAGAAAGCTATTTTAGTATATACACTATGGATGCGAATGGTTTTATCATTTAATGTTGTTTTCCAACTTATATATCTCCCTCAATTGACGAGAAGAACATTGAGGGAACGATACACGATTTTTAAGATGGAGCGAAATCAATATATACATAGGCTGATTCACGAGGGTCCTTCTAGTTGTGTAGAAAATCTTCGAATGGATAAAAGATCATTTTATAAGTTGTGTTTTATGTTGGAGTCAAGGGGTTATGTGCAAGAAAGTAGACACGTTAACGTGGTAGAAAAAATTGCTATGTTTCTTAATATTCTAGGACACCACACAAAAATGAGAATTGTTCACACAGATTTTCAAAGATCAAAGCAGTCAATCACTAGGTATTTTCATGCGGTGCTAAATGGGGTCTTGAGATTGCAAGGAGATTATTTTAAGAAACCCGAGCCAATTCAAAGCAACTCAACCGATAAAACGTGGAAACATTTTAAAGTATATGTCAAATACGCTATATTTTACATTATTTACATAAGCTCTATGACAATGTGCAACTTAATTATGTATATTTATTTATAGAATTGTTTGGGAGCTTTGGACGGGACACACATTAAGATGACTATACCCGTAGAAGATAGGCCAAAGTACAGAAATAGGAGAGGTGAAATTACGACAAATGTTCTTGGAGCTTGTTCACCTAATCTACAATTTCAGTATGTATTGACGGGTTGGGAAGGATCAGCCGCAGATGGTAGGGTCTTAAGAGATGCTATATATAGACATCGATTGATTGTCTCGACCGGTAATTAATTATATTTTTATTGTTACACATTCAATAAAATAGAATACAACAATACAAGACATACTTTATTTTGTAATGAAGGTACTTATTATCTAGTAGATGCTGGCTATACTAATGGGGAAGGTTTTTTGGCACCTTTTAGAGGAGAAAGGTATCATTTGAATGATTGGGATGACGATAATCAACCGACATCTGCCCATGAATATTTTAATATGATGCACTCGTCAGCTAGGAATGTAATTGAGAGATGTTTTGGCATCCTAAAGAAGAGATGGGCGATTCTTAGAAGTCCATCATTCTATCCCGTGAAGACACAAAATAGGATTGTCTTAGCTTCTTGTATTCTTCACAATCATATTCGTACTGAATCAGAATTTGATCAAGCTGAAATTGAGTTTGATCAGCATAGGCCCGAGGACCCCAATGATCAAAATGAGCATGAGGCGGACGAAGATCACATCACAACTATTGGCACTTCAGATGTGTGGACTGCATTTAGAAATAACCTAGCTGACTCGATGTTTAATAATTGGAATCAGTAGATTATTTTCACTGTTATTAGACTCTGACTCGATGTTATGTTTCCTGGAAGTAAGCTGTAGCTTATTGATATTTATCTTGTAATTGAACGGTAGTTTGACTAGTTGATGAATGTACTAGAATTAAGATGAACACTGGTCTAGAGCTACAGTTCTGCATAATTTAATCATTACTTGATATATAATTACTTGTGTCTTCTGTCTTCATTGTTTACAGATGGCATCGGATACTAATACTACCATGGAAAAAGAGGATAATATTGTGGAAAGAGGTGCAGGCAGAAATAAAAGGAAGTGGAGTGAACTAGAAGATGAAAAATTGGTCGAGGCTCTTTTAGAACTTGTGAATAATGGAGCATTCAAAGCTGACAATGGTTTCAAGCCAGGATTTTTGGGGTTTTTGGAGAATTCACTGAACGTCAAACTGCCAAATTCAGGCCTAAAGGGGAAGCCGCACATTGAGTCTCGACTAAAAACTCTTAAGAAGGATTATACTATGGTTTACGACTTAAGGTATGGAAGCACTTCTGGTTTTGGTTGGAATTCCGAGAATCAACTAGTCACAGCATCAAGAGATGTATGGGCCGAATATGCCAAGGTATGTGTTTCTGCAGTATCTTTTGATTAAATTAATAGATTGCTGCCTATGTAATAGTTCAAAATCAATGTACACATATTTCATGGTTCAAATCCTACATATATCAGAATATATTCATTTGCCATGTCCTTTATGTCCTTTAAAACATCGATCAAATGTGTTTTATCAATTACCTGTGCCATGTCCAGAACCTCAGGGATGAACAAATGTGTTATATCAAATGTGCATATACGAGAACATATTTAGACAAGTGTCCAGATAACGCAGTTATGTCTTACTCAATGACCAATGTTACTTTAGCTGATATATAATATAATTTTTGTGAAGAATGTCTATCTATGTGAAGAAGGATAAGAACATGACACATTAGATAGTAAATAGTGGTAAGTGGTCATTTGAACTAGCCATCACAGTTACTGAAAACTTCACACTTGCAAGAATCTTAAAATAGGCGAAGAAATTGGAAAGAACATGATATAGATTAACATTCACCAAGTAAAATTGTAATACGAAAAAAGTAATTTTGGTTGATATCTCTTCTTCATAGTAATTAGCTTAACTAGATAAGAAAACAATAATATATTACTGACAAAAAAGGGTAGCAGATGCATATCTATACATGAATAAGTAAATATATTTTCTATATCATTGATCTGCATCACACTGGAGAGAGTTCCTTCACAATGTATAAAGTATCATGTATAACAGGAAGTTATTGGCAAAGATTTGAAGGATAATAGAGTAAGTGCAGATCTAGTAACAAAAAACAGTCAACAGAGGATATATCTTCTAATACTATATATCTTCTAATTTAGTGATTTCTTATATGTAATTTAGTGATTTCTTATATGTAATTTATTGTGAATTTGTTTCTGCAGAAGTAGATATTTCAGGAGTATTGATAACCAAGTTATGTGAAATATTAGGAGTAACTGGAGTGATAGAGACTCTGAAACAGATGTATCAGATGTAGAAGAGGGAAAATGATCATTAAAATCAAACCAGTGATTTGAGAAATAAGAATCTGAAGAAGTAGAAGTATGAGTAGTGTTTAGATTTTAGAAAAGGAAAAATTGACTGATGAAATACCATATGTCTAGACACAAATATTTGTTTAGTAGTCAAATTAAGCAACTTATAACCTTTCTCACCATGTGGATATCCCAGAAAAACACATCTGATAGTTCTTGGTGCAAATTTATCAGACTCATGAACAGAAGAATAACACAAACACCCAAAGTTGTTGTTAAGAACCAGATTAGAGATAGCCATACCTGCCATACAAACTTCTGGACTTTTAAAAGGAGGATTAATACCAAGAAACATAGTCATCATCTTATTTAATTGAGTTATTTGCTGCTGCATTTGTGCCATTGACTCTGTAGAACCATAATTTTCCTGAGTTATTTAGAAGTTGTATCATACATGCTTGATCATGGGTTGTAGTAGCAGGAGCAGTAGATACACTGGTTGGTATATGTAGTAGTTTTAGAAGAAGGGAGTGAAGGTTAGTCTTAATAATGGACCTTTTCCTTTTCTCTTGCATTTGATGATGTGCCTTGTTTCAAATAGGTCTGCTATCTTTTTTATGTGCCTGTTAATCAACAATTCTCGCAAGAAATGAGAATAGTGTTGTCTGCTTGAAACATCTGGTCTTTATCCTCGGAAGCACAAGTATTAGAAGATATATAGTAGTTGTTTTAAATTTAAAACAACTAATTAACATCTAAAGTTGATAACATTTAGGAAATATTAAGGAGGGTAGTTCTGCAGAAAAAGCAAAATAAAAAATGTCAACAAATCAAAGTGATAATCTCAGTTGGTTAAATGTCGTGCAAACAAATAATGCGAGAGTAATATCATCTCTCTGTTTTGTGAAACACATTCGTTGTGTCAGTAAACTTAATCTGCATTATTTTATTTGCAGTCTCATGTTGGGGCTTTGAAATGGAGGACCACACCATTTCCATATTTTGATGATCTTACAATTGTCTTCGGCAAAGATAGGGCAACTGGCCATAATGCTGAAAGTGCAATGGAGGCGGAAGAAAATGTTAATTTAGAAGAAGCTGCTGTCGCTCAAGGAGGGAATGATGAGTCAAGTATGCAAGCATCTGATGAGTCTAGTTCTAAAAGGAGTTCGAAGAGAAAGAAGGTTGATGTTGAGCAAATGGCTGAAGTGATGTATAATGCTTCTAAAATGATAGCAGCTGAGTTTGCAAATTCAACTAAGGTGATGGCAGCTGAATTTGCGAGTTCCACCAAGTTATTAGTTGCTGCAGAGACAGATAGGTTAGAGAAAAAGGAAAAGCTTATGGATGAGTTGTCAAAGATCTCTGATATTGATGTTGTACAAAGGTTCAAGGCTGCAAAGAAAATAGCAGATAGTGAGAATTTGATGGTATTATTTTTTGGAGCATCAGATATAGAGAAGAAAGATCTTGTTGATGTTATATTTGCCGGTGAAATATAATCGTTATTGCAGGTATATAGTTTAATTTTTTTTTTAATATTTTTTCTAGACATCATTTCCTTCCTGATATTCTTTTTATTTGGGCAGGCTTTGTTTGTGAAATTTGGGAGTATGTCATGCAAGAAGTCAGGGACAAGAAGAGTCAGGGCCTTCCTTTTGTATTAAAGCAAATCTATGCCTATTTTACTAGTACTTTATTTTATGACTTACCAATTATGTGACTCAATTGAAGTGTTATTTTATTGTTTTTACTCGTATGAATGATATCAATTTTTAATTTGGTACTCGACATTTTATGTTATGTATAGATAATTGTACTTATTTTACGGTTAAAATATTATTTTGTTCGAAAAGTTTCAAATATCATTTGTTCAAAATTAAAATTAATATCAAGTTTTATAGAAAGATCAAAGTAAAATTATTAATTTTCTAATACTTAAAATAAATTTGACTTAAAAATAAATTAATAATATTTATTCCATTATAATCAAAGTTAAAATAAACGATCAAATACAAGAGATTCAAAAATATGTTGACCAATTTCACTCCATTCCGTCGTTAAAAATGGACAAGTGAACAAGAGAATGGAATGTTCATTCATTTCCTTCTCCATTCCATTCCTTTGTCATTCCATTCCTTCTTCCATTCCATTCCTCCCCCATTCCATTCATGCGAAGTGAACACAACCTTAATTCTTTTAGAAATGCTTCATTTGTATTTCTGAATAATTTTCGAGTGTTAAATAGCGACCAGAGGAAAATACTTGTTTTAATCTAAACTGCGACCACAGAGGTGACATTTTGCCTTAAAAGATTTTGGTTATCTTCTAACCTGCGACCTTAGAGTAGAAGGATTGCCTTAGAATATTTTCCTCTCAACCTGCGGCCTCTTAACCTTCGACCACATGGTAGTGGTTTTGCCTCAGAGTATTTTTCAAATACTCAACCTACGACCACATGGTAGTGGTTTTTTCTTAGAGTATTTTTCAAACACTCAACCTGCGACCTCTAACCTGCGACCACAAGGTAAGTTTTGCCTTAGAGAATTTTGCTAACTCTCAACCTGCGACCACAAGGTATTGAGGTTGCCTTAGATTATTTTCCCTGTCTTCAATAGTTGTACCAAAGAACTTTTCCTCTAATTAACTAAATTAATTCTTTTCTGAAATGTTGATACTCGGTGCACTGGTATGGTTCGCAAACAACTAACATGAGTGGATTGAGTCTGAGCAGAATTTCTCTTGGTAGCTTTCTTTCTAGGATCTATTAATTTTGTTGAGTCTGGGAGAGATGATCCTTTGCTTTTATCCAAAAGGACATTTAGTCTAGCTTGGACCAAATCACGAGCTTCTATTTCAAGTGCATTAATGGGAGGTGGATTATTCAGTTCATTAAGCATCAACTGAAGATATTTGATTTTGGAGCACTTCGGAATAAGTTCAAACAACAGTGTAGATCTTTTTGACATTACGAAAATTGTTATCCTTTTAGGATATCCTTGTACTCTTTTGGTGTCGTTGATCGATTCTTCTTCCACTACCTCATCAAGTATCTTTATGATCGGTATCAAAGAAATCTTGTCTTCTTACATGTAGAGGGTTTTACATCCATCAAGGCTTGATATATATGTTAGGTCACACACACTGTAGAAGGGGGTTGAATATAGTGTATACTACAATCAAATCGAATTAAGAACACAAGTATGAAACACAGAATAATCTTATTAATAAAACAGTATTACAATGAAACCGTTCTCTCTCAGTGATGAACAAATATCACGAGAGCTGCTAGGGTTACAATGAATAATATTCTCGATTAAGATAACACATATAGTGTAAACCCTATGTTGTGTTTATATAGACACACAGTTACAAGATAATCTTCTAATTGATATCGAATATAAGTCTGCATCCTAAAATATATCAATTAGTTATCTTTTCCTCCAAGTCTTCTATTCTTCATAGAATTCTTCTCCATGCATATCTCTTCTTGTTTTAGTTTTGATCTTCTTTTCTTTCAATCAGCCGCCTTTCTTATCTGAAAGTCTTCTTAAGTCCTAATATTATCTCCTGATAAATATCTTCTGATATCTTAAGTTCTGATAACTTAAGTTCTGATATCTTAACTTTTGACTTCAGTATAAGTACTGATTTCCAGTTAAGTCCTGATTTGTCCTGTTAGTCAAGATCTGAAAACTAAACACAAATCACTATTAGACATGACATCACAAATATATCTAACAATCTCCCCCAACTTATAAATTAGCATAATATACAAGTTCAATAGATATTTGATGATGTCAAAAACATTAAGTACAAATGCATATAAGAATTTGACTAGATAACTACAACTCACAGTCCTTGTAGCTTTTACCATCCTTAAAGTCTGATATCAGCTTTAGCCTGTATATACTTCAAAATTTATCAGCTGTAGTTCTTGACTTGGCTTCAGTGTGTGATCTCTTTAATGTCAGGAGTTGTTCTGAGATAGTTCTTCAACAAACTCCTCTCAGCATATTCAAGTTCATTCTGCATCCTCATTTTTGCATCTTTAAGTTCAACTGTATCTTCACATGTCTGAAAGATAGCAGCCCTGAGATCATTTATTTTTGCTTTCCTTATCTCCTGATCCAGTCTGATGATATAGGATTTATCAGACTCTAGATTGAATTCAAGTCCCTTAATACCAAGAAATGTAGTGATTTTGGAGGTATTAGGCTTCATCTCAACTATATCACCATTGTGAGCTATGTACTTAGGATAATATGGTCTGTCAGATTTTACAGAGTAAAGTTTCTTCTGCCTTTGAATATCAGATTTTAAGTAACTGGCAGTACCATCTGTTGATCTGTTTTTCACTTGAAGTAGAAATAGCACATGTTGCAATTCTTTAAAGTACTTCAAACGAATAACATTCTTTCTAATCTGGAATACCCCCCCATCTGTCATAAAATATAACATGATATCTTCTTTCAATACAGAGTGGAAGACCCGGCAATTTTCGACACGACACGACTTACACGACACGAAACGACACGAAAATTTAGTGTTTATGTTTGCATTTTTAGTACACGACACGAAAGTACACGAACACGAAAGTACACGGTCGAGATTTAGTGTCGGTTTTGTGTTTAACCTTCAAGTACACGACACGACACGAAGTATACGACATAAATAAATATTATAATTAAATTTTAATATTTTTTTGAATATATGTAGAATTATAATAAATGTAAGTATATTTATATTTAAAATATTATTTGATTTCATTATATTGTATAGATATGAGATCTAGATATATATTTTTCATATATTTTATAAATTTTTTACCTAAAAATCTTATATTTTAATTTATATTAATATTAAATTTAATATATATTAATATTCAAGTAACACGACATACACGACATGAAACGACACGAAACGAAAGTACACGAACACGAATGTACACGAATACTAAACATGTCGGTTTTGTGTTTAGCCTTCAAGTACACGAAACACGAAAATACACGACACGAAAGTATACGACACGAACGAATTGCCAGGTCTAAGAGTGGTAGACCATTTGTACAGACTCCAGTTGATTCAATCTTTCAGGAGTTGTTCCTACTCCTGGTTCACTCAAAGAGGTTGGATCAGAGGTAGTATTATTTACTATCTTTTCTTTAGATTTACCCAATCCTGATTTATCTCTAGTTTCCTTTCCTTGAATAACTCTTGCTTCAAAACCACTTGATGTAGTCTTCAAAGGTTGAGTAGACTGTTGAGCTTTAGTAAACCCAGGTAGTAGAATTTTTGAAAGTTTAACATGAGCAATGTCAGAGGTTTCCTTTTCTTTATCTTCTGATATCAAGCCAACTTGAGCTCTGTCAGAGGTTGCTTGCTTCATTGTAATATCAGAATTTACTAAGTCCTGATCTTGAACAACATGAGCTTTGTCAAAGGTTGTTTGAATATTCTTCTTTTTCAAAATTAGACTAGTATCTTCATCAGATTTTGCTTCCAGATCCATGATTGGCATATATATCTTTACAGGTTCATCAACTTTAGTTTTGCCCTTGAACCTTGAATCTACCTCTACTTGTGATTTGGATTTGGATTCAAATTTGGTTGCCTCAGAGTTTATTTTCTCTTTTATCACAATGTCTTTAGGCTTTGGAGGTTTCTTTGCAGTAATAGAAGCTTTAGACTTGGATTTGACATTTTCTGCTTTAAGTCTAGCTTCTTCTTCCTTCATACTTTCAAAGTCCATTCCTCGATTATCTTTGAGAAACAGTCTTTTTGAAATTTCTTCATCCAGCTTCTGTAACTTGGGGTCTTTATAGTAGACTGTTATTTCCTTCCCCTTGAACTTCAGTATCTGCATAAACTTCTGTGATTCTTGACTTTCACCCTATATCAGAATATCAGGCTTAGTCAGGATTTGCTTATCAGAATTTATTCTTCAATCAGCATCAGAGCTTGATCTCTGTGTAGAAGTTCCTGCTTTCCTAGATGAAGAGCCTTTGCTTTGACCATGACATCTACCCCTTTCAGAGTTTCCATGGTCTTCATTATCATCATCATTACCCTTCAATGGTTGATCAGATTTGCATTTGGACTTAATCACTTTCACCCCCTTTTTGGCATCATCTGGTAGAAGGAGAGAGACAAACAATTCCACAGAGTTTTGGATTTCATTGAGTTGATCTTGTTGAGCAGCTTGATTCTTTAAAATATCAGATATTTGAGCTTGCTGCTTTTCTTGAGTCTTTTCTATATACCTAATGCGGTCAAATGATGGCTTAAAAAACATGTTCTTTTCCAATTTGACATTCATGTCTTGCTAAATCAGTGTTTCTTGAATCTTGTTCACCTTGGCTTGAGTTATTGAGTGTTGACCTTGAAGGCGCCCGGTACTCAATGCAGTAACTCTGAGCTGTGCTTTGAAGTCATCATCCACCAGCATCTCATCAGCTTTAGCCAGGTGCTCAGCAAGAATATTTGCAGTAGGAACAAAATCAACTTCGTTCCACTTCTTGATCCATTCTCGTCCTCTTGGAGTTTCACTCCAAGGTACTGGTGCATCCTCTCTAACAAAGTTCTTGATTAAATCAGCTTTGCCTAGAACTTGTTGGGGTGCATGTCCTAAAGGACCAGCTGCATCAGCATTTAGATTTGTAGCAGCTTCACTAGTAGTATCAACATTTGCAGCATCAGAACTTACAGAGCCTGCAGAATCAGCTTCCTCTGATAAAATGATAGTGTGTGAGGCTATAGAGGTTTCAAAATCATCTTCTAAGTTCTGATCAACATCCAAATTATGATGCTCACCTAATATCTGATCTTCATCATCTAGATTCAGAAGAGGTGTTGTTGGAATATCTGCATTGAAATCAGCATTTAAAATTGGTGTTGTTGGTGGAGTATGTTGAGGAATGGTTCGAGCTTCCAAGTACAAAACCTCAGGCACATTCAAGTTGTGAATGTCTATTTCAACACTTATACCTGGTGCATCTGTATGTACTTGTTCAATGATAGGAGACACAGGAGGTGTAAGCATTGGTGATGTAGCAGTCTCTGGCTCTTGAATTGGAGATTGTGGAGGTGTAGATACAGTGGCTTCAGCAAATTCTGGTTGTGTAAATGGAAGGGATTCAATCACAATTGGCTCCTTTGGGATCAGAGATTCCTGATCCCCTTCCTTAGCTGCTACTTCCACATCCTCTGAATCTGACTCAGCTGTGTCCCTATTAGCTCTTTGTTTCTTCCATCTCTTCAAGGATGGAGAGACTGTGGGAACTTTATCATCAGAATGTATCTTTCTAAGCCTTTTGAGGGGCTTAGAACTCCCAGTTTCCTTTGTTTTCTGAGGAGACACTTCCTCAGCTGCTTCAGCAACAGCATCTGAAGGTTGAACCTGTGCCTCATCATCAGATTTATCTCTCAGAATCATCTTCCTTCTCTTTTGTTGTGTCTGAGGTACAGTCTTTGTCCTCTTTGCTCTAGAAGAAAAAGGCTGCACAGTAGGTGCTGATGGTTGATTGACATGTGCTGATGTATGTGGTTGCTGTATTTGGGTGGTGGTTGGTTCTGATGGTTGTTGTGTGTTGGTTGGTTGGACATCAGGATATAGCAATGAATAGGTTGCATAATCAGCATTTACCAGAGCTTGCTTTACTGATAAAGGAATACTAAGGGGTCTCAAAACTCCCTTCTTGTTGTCAGTAGATAAAAGATCAGTAAAAGCTCTTTTTGCTAACCTAAAAGGTTCTATGATTTCACCTGCTAGTTGTGGTTCATCTGATGTACAGTAATTGTAAATTAACTGACAGAACCTAGCAAAGTAAACTACATTCCTATCCTCTTTCATTCTATCTCCTATAAAACATAACATAGTCTTTGCATAATCAAAATGAGACAGGTTTAGGAGTGCATACCCAATTTGTTGTGTTAGAAAGGGAATGGCATCAAAATTTGAGCATTTGTTGGCAAACGTCTTCGTGATGCAATCGAAGAAGAAGCTCTATTCCCTTCGAATATATGGGCATTTGAGTTGACCCATCTTAGCCAAACTCTTTTCATATCCAAGATTAGCCATCATTTGCTGTAGCAAGGGCTCCTCCACAGCAGAACTGAATTGACATGATTCAGGTAGGTGTAGAGCTTTTCGAACTGCTCCCGGAGTAACAACATACTCAACCTCATTTGCTGTAAATACGATGCTTGGAGTCCCATGCTTACCACCATCATCATAATGTCTAGTACGCTAGAATGTTAGAACTTGAGTTCCAGATATACGGGATGGCTGTGTCAATGCGAACCCAATTTCACTATGAGATAAGAAATCCTAAATAAAATGAAGTTCCGAAGGAGCTTCACTCTTAGTGAGAATGGAAGCATAGTTGTTGGGGACGAACTTTGCTCCATTAAAGATTATATCCTTGGGTGCCATTGAGAAATAAGTGAGAAAGAAGAGTGCCTGAAAGGTGTTTGATAAAATGTCTATATAGAAAACCGTCAGAAAATATGAGAGAATAAGAAAAAGAGAGAGAGTAAATAGAATAAAAATGTAAATAAAAGATTTGAAAATCTTTTATCTCTTTTACTTAGACACCCCAAGTGATAACAGTTATTGAGAAGTGGAACAGACGTTACACCTATCAGGCATGCAGTAGTTAAGACAAAAGTTAATGGGCACGGGAAATAAGTAATGATTACTATGTACATGCAGTTTTTTTTAAAAAAAAATTGTTCCCACTAAACAAATGATTATTACTGTCTTTATCTCACTTAAACCAATATTCTGATAAAATATAACCATTAAAGTATTGACCTAAAAATAAATCAAGGAAATAAATAGTGCCACGTCAGCATCAGGATTTGATTATTATCAGAATTTAAAAGTCATCGGAATATGGCTCCTTTACTCAAAAAGTGAATATTTATTTCTGTAATTCTTCACACAAATACTGATATGGTTACAACAGAACTTAATCATCAGAACTTCCATCAGAACTTGTCCTCAGAATTTATGCAACTGACACTTAAACTGTTCATCTAAAATAACATTGATCACCACATTAATTTTCATTATTCATATGGAGTATAAGTGTGTGCTTTAAGCTAAATATCAGACAAAGAGTAAAGTCTGATTTACTTCAGTACATATTAGAAATAAGGCATAACTAAGAACTTTGCTAAAAATCTGTCATTAGTCTGAAGTCTACTATAGAATGAGTTCATACATGAGTCCACCTCAACTGTTTTGTGCTCATTGTATGCATATTTTGAAATTCCTTTTTACAGTGGCTTCTCAGTGTAAGTGAGTCACGACTGCTTATCAGAATTTATGCTATTATCAAAGTATATCTCCAGTAATCAGAGAATGTGAAAAGTCACCAAGAAAATTTTATTTTGTTTTTCTAATGCATATTACTTAATACCAGCAATGCACTTGGGTCTTCCCTTCCACATATATTTTTCTCTAGATCTCAAAGGAGTACCTGATATTTATTTCTTTTCTTTACTTTTTCTTTTGATAAGTGAGGCTTATCAGCACTTAGTACATCCATAAGATTTACCAACATCAGAACTTAACAGATAAGAAGCATTATTCTAGTTTTTGACTTAGTAATAAGACACACAAAGTAAACCTAACCAAGCTCAATATCAGAATCTGCTTGTGTTAAAAGATTTCCACATAAACAATTACTTCAAACATGGGATCTTTAGTATATTAAAGACTACTAGGTCAGCATCTAGCACAGTTATCCTCATTGGATTAAATAGTCACAGAAATATTTATATCACTATCAGAGTTTAAAAATTCACATCAGACAACAATCAGCACTTAGGTAAATTTCAATTTAAGCACAGATTACATAAAGAAAGTAATATTTGTAAATACGATCATAAAGTCTGATATATCAGAACATAAACTAAGCAAATTTAGAGAAAGAACCTGAAACCATTCCAAGTCCATTTACCAATCTTGTAAATGTAGCTTCACATGGTGGTTTTGTGAAGATATCTGCTAGTTCTTGATCTGTTGGAACAAAATGCAATTCCACTGTACCTTCCGTCACATGCTCCCTTATGAAGTGGTACCTAATGCTGATGTGCTTTGTCATAGAGTGCTGAACTGGATTACATGTCATAGCAATAACACTTTGATTATCACAGTAAATAGGAATTTTAGAAAATTCTAACCCATAATCCAGTAACTGATTCTTCATCCAAAGAATCTGTGCACAACAGCTTCCTGCGGTAATGTACTCTGCCTCTGCAATTGATGTGGAAATTGACTTTTATTTCTTGCTAAACCAAGAAACTAATCTGCCTCCAAGAAATTGGCAGCTTCCACTAGTGATTTTCCTGTCAATTTTGCAACCTGCAAAATCTGCATCTGAGTAACCTATTAGCTTAAAGTCTGATTCCCTAGGATACCACAATCCTAGATCAGCTATACCCTTAAGGTACTTGAAAATTCTTTTTACAGCTCTTAAGTGAGGTTCTCTTGGATCTACTTGAAATCTTGCACAAAGACAGGCAACATACATGATATCAGGTCTACTTGCAGTTAGATAGAGTAATGAGCCAATCATATCTCTGTAATCAGTAATATCTACTGATGTACCAGTATCCTTATTCAATTTTGTTGTTGTGGCCATAGGAGTGGATGCAGTTGAACAGTCTTGCATTCCAAATTTCTTCCAACAAATTTCTGGTGTACTTAGATTGACAAATAAAAGTTCCTTCGTCATTCTGCTTGACTTGAAGGCCCAGAAAAAAACTAAGTTCTCCCATCATACTCATTTGATATATTGACTACATTAGCTTGGTAAACCTTTTACAAAGTCTGTCAGTTGTAGAACCAAAAATGATATCATCAACATATATCTGCACCAAAAGTAAGTCCATTCCATGGTTGAGATATAATAAAGTTTTGTCAATAGTCCCTCTGTTAAATCCACTTTCCAGAAGAAACCGAGCTAATGTCTCATACCATTCTCTTGGAGCTTGCTTAAGGCCATAAAGTGCTTTATCAAGTCTGTAGACATGATGAGGAAATTTTGAATCTACAAAACCTGGAGGTTGTTCAACATATATTTCTTCTTCCAATTCTCCATTAAGAAAAGTACTTTTTACATCCATTTGAAAGACTGTAAACTTTTTGTGAGCAACATAAGTCAAAAATATCCTTATGGCTTCCAATCTAGCAACTGGTGCAGATGTTTCATCATAATCAATTCCCTCCTGTTGAGAGTATCATTTTGCAACTAGCATTGCTTTATTTCTTGTAATTATGCCATCACTATCAGTTTTGTTTCTGAACACCCATTTTGTACCAACAACTGATTTGTTCTTTGGTCTTCGCACTAGGGTCCAGACTTTATTTCTTTCAAATTCATTTAACTCTTCCTGTATTGCTTGCACCCAATCAGCATCTTGAAGAGCTTCTTCCACTTTCTTTAGTTCAGCCTGAGAAAGAAAAGAATGATAAAGACATTCATTTGATGTTGCTGTTCTAGTTCTAACACCTGCTTCAGGATTTCCAATAATCAAGTCAGGTGTATGTGCTTTAGTCCACTTACTTGCAGATGGAAGGTTATCTCTAGAACTGGATGCTCCCCCATGATCCATGCTGTCTCCATCAACATTTTTTGATGCTCCCCCTGAAATTATGCTCTCTGGGTTGGATTCTTCAGAATTTGAGGTTCCAGAATTATCAGAATTTGACCCATCAGAACTTAATGAATCAGAACTTAAAGAGCATGTTCTAGGTTCTGATGCTTCTTGAGATGTGGTTGGATCTTCAATATGCTCCCCCTGTACAGGTGCATTTTCCTTTGGTGTAGTCACCGCAGTTTCAATAACATCAGAGTTTAACCCATCAGAGTTTGCAGTATCAGGATTTAGACTATCAGAATTTACAGAATCAGAATTTAAAGCTTCATTCTCAAATTTCAGCTGATCATGATCATTAAAATTTTCAAGTCCAGTAATCTTCTTATCATCAAAAGAGACATTGATAGATTTCATGACAACCCTTGTTCTTAAATTGTAGACTCTGAAGGCTTTTGTGGAAAGTGGATATCCAACAAAGATTCCTTATTCAGCTTTTAGATCAAATTTGGATAGCTATTCAAGATGAGTCTTAAGAACAAAACACTTGCATCCAAATACATGAAAGTACTTCAGATTTGACTTCTTTTTCTTCACCATCTTATATGGTGTCTTTCCATGCTTGTTGATAAGTGTTGCATTCTGAGTAAAACAAGCAGTCTGCACAGCTTCAGCCCAAAAATAGGTTGGTAACTTTGCTTCATCAAGCATAGTTCGTGCAACTTCAATAAGAGTTCTATTCTTTCTTTCAACAACTCCATTTTTCTATGGAGTTCCAGGAGCAGAGAATTCCTGCTTTATTCCATGGTCTTTGCATAACTCTTCCATGATCAAATTCTTGAACTCAGTGCCATTATCACTTCTTATGATTTTCACAGAGTCTTTGACCAACTAATCCAGTTGTTTGACATGATCAAATTCTTGAACTCAGTGACATTATCACTTCTTATGATTTTCACAGAGTCTTTGACCAACTTATCTAGTTGTTTGACATGATCGAATGGGAAATTCATTGGACTTTCTAGCCACATTCATCTTGGTCAAACGGGTCATTTTCTTATCAGCCATCTGAAAAAATGGCACATAAAGAGATAATTTTAAAAGCGCAAGCTATGCAAAAACAAGCACAAAAAGTAAAGGGAGAAATTTTACCTGAAGTAATGAAGGCTTTTGGGCTTAAGATACTCCGACTTAATGTTATTGCTCTGAGATTCTTTAATAGAAGAAGAAAGAAGAAAAATTTAGAAATGAGAAAGTGAGGAGAAGTAGACTCTACTCACTCCTTAATATAGGAGGAAAAATGAAGTTGAAGGGTCAAAAAGCCCAGTAAGGATAGAGGCCCAAATGAAAAAGCCCAGAAAATGGAACATTCCAGAATATTCCAAGGGAATTCGAAAGAAATTAAATAAAATTCCCGAGAATTCTAGAGAATTCTAAACATGGTATTTTGATATATTAAGCCCAGATTAATAAGAGGCCCAATAGGAATTAGGATTTGGAAAAATGCAAAGCCCAAATCGAAGCCCTAAAAAATATGAGGCCCAGAAAGAAGATTAGGCCCAAACAAAGGCCCAATCCAAATTGGATTAGAAGGAAGCCCAAAAAGAACAAGATTAAGGTCGAAATTCAAGTCGTAAATTCTGCTCGAAATCTTTCGAACTTACACCCGAAAATAACGGGTATAAAAAACCAGGATTCAGGTCAAATTTCAAGTCGTGAATTCTGCTTGAAATCTTTCGAGCAGACACCCGAAAATTACGGGTATGATTGAACTGGATTGAGGTCGAAACCAAGACCAGGATCGAGGTCGAATCAAGCACAACATTTTTCAAGAATGGGGTACAGAAATCTAGACTTAAATCTAGGTCGAAGAATCGACTAGGATCCTGGTCGAAGCCCAGGTCGTGAATCCTAGTCGAAATTTAACGACCAGGAAGCAAATAAGCACATAATTTTCGAACTAGATCCAGGTCAAAGGTTCGAACTAGATCCAGGTCGAAAGTTCGACTAAGATCCTGGTCGAAATCCAGGTCGTGAATCCTGGTCGAAACCTTACGACCAGGAATCAAAACAAGGACAAATTTTCGACCTAGATCCAAGTCAAAGCTTCGACTAGGATCCTGGTCGAAATCCAGGTCGTGGATCCTAGTCGAAGTCCTTCGACCAGGATTGCAAAGCTGGCCCAAAATTCGACTAGGATCCTGGTCGAAAAAGGGCTGGAAATTTGAAAATATTTGTGGAAAATTGCAGAAAATTTGGAAAAATACCGGGAAAAAGGGAAAATTCCTGAAAAAATACCAGAAAATCCCTAAAAATAGGGAGAAGGTGAGAAAATAAAAGGGGGAAGTTTTTAAACGACCCTGAAGCCGTGTACAAGGCAAATCATTGTAAACGTGTAGGTCGCTCCACACTTTACGCAAAACGGTACCCTGAAAGGGAATGAACGAACTTAACTTTTGCGAAATCTTATACGGTTTCCCAAAAGTTGGGGGGCAAATGATAGGGATAAATAAATCCTTATTGTGTAATTAAATATTACATTAATTATACATGATTTGGGCTGCTAGGCCCAATAAGGAGATGTATGACATTCAGACCAAAAAGGTTAACACAGTGATTAGGCCTGATGGACCAGATCAGGCCTGATGGAACAAAGAAGGCCCAAAAACCCTGAATATTAATTAATTTCATAATTAATTAATAAGGAAAAAATTAGCTATTGAGAAGAGTCCCGATAAGGACATAAATCATTGCAGATTAGCCTCAAAGGAACCTAAAAGGATAAGGAATCAGTTTCCTACTATTTAGGACTCCAAAGTCCATTCTAATTCTGAGACTTAGCTACCAAGTCTCCTATACCAAGTCCAATTCAAGGACTCCCACATATATATAAGGGGCCTCACCCCACAGATCAGAACTACGTTTTTTTGGCTTGATTCTCTAATTCACAGAGATACGTAGGCATCTCGTAAAGAAAGAGTTAAGCTACGAAACACGAGAGCAGCCATTAAAGGCCTTGAGCTCACGTTCCTTAATAATAAATACAACAATTATATATATTAGTTTTTAATCCATAACATACCTTATATTATTTTAAACGTTCTCCATTTCCTTTTTAACTAAATTTATCATCTTATATTTAACATTCCTACTAACATCGTTATCACGATCAAGAAACAGGAGTCCCCGATATTGTTATTTGGCAAATCTAAATAAAAATATATGAATTGTTAAAATTTCCGAATGATCAAAAAATACAAATTATGAATGAATAATACTGTTTGATATATAAAATTAATAAAATTTCTTAACATCAATAATTCTATATTTTATATTTTATTAACTAATAAATTTTTTGAATAAAACAATAATTCGTCATTATCATTATATTCCAAGTCATTATAAATAATTCTAATAATTTTTGTATGGGCTAAATAATTGGTTTTAAAACAAATATGAATACAACCAATGATAACATATCAAATATGTAAAAAAAACTTCATTTAACAATTCGTAACGCTATTCTTAACAAAAAATAAAATTGGAGGTTTTATATTCATTATTGTTTTTAGGCAAAAAAAAGAGCATGCAATGCAAATTAGAAAGAGCTATTAACTAAGATTAAGAAAAGATTAGGAGAAAAATAAACGACGCCTCGAGATCGCTTGTGAGTATACTAATGCGTTTTATTCTATTATTTAGATGCTCAGTCCTTCCATTTTTAGTTGACACATTTCTTTCTTATTAGTCAAATTAACCATTTTTTGACAAAAAATTAAACATTAATCTTATATTATTTTAAAAGACTAAAAATTATATATAAAAGTAGATTAAATGTAATTTTCAATGGTATAATTTTTTGATTAACTTTTATTGTATGGTGTTATTGAAATAGTGAATGAACTAATATATATGTTTTGCAATTTATATTTTAGCTTGCAAGTTCATGAGTTCGTTTTAAGATATTTTTGTTCAGTAAATTAAGATTATTGTTCCGTGTTTAGGTTTGTTTTTGTATTTTTTATATAATGTGATCATAAATATGCTGGTAATATGCAGGTCAATGAAACCCAAGGTTTATAAAGCTGTTGTGAAACACAGTTTACTAGATACTGGGTTAAAATCAAGAGTTTCGATGGTAAGAAATTGATAGAACAGTTCAGATAAAGTCGATTGTCCTTGTCTTGAATTATTTTTACAATTAAAATTTCATAATGACCAACATAAAATTGAAAATTAAAATATTTTTTTATATTTTATTTAGACGCATGTTTATATGTTTGTTTTAAACGCGACTTAATAAATTAGTTGTATATAAAATCAAAGTGATTTTTTTTGGTTTGGGTTTGGAAGTAGTAATGATACATGGACTATACCTTGTTGCAAAAGCATTTGTAATTGGGTTGGACTTTGTGGTTTATACAGTTGGGCTACTCCAGACCCGGTGTTTGCTGAAGCAACAGCAGGCCTTGTATGATATAAAAACAGAGTATATTGTCTAGGGTTTATACATACATCATCCGCCGTTGCAAATTCCACAGACCTTAAACTATTCTCCAATGGTGAGCTTAATATTCTCCATCTATACATTTTGCGTTTTGTTTACAGTCTTACATATGTTTAGTTCCATTTACATTTGAAATTATCGATGATTTCTCATTTTCGTTCACTGATTTGTTGTTATAATTCCACGATTAACATATTTAATATATTGTTTGTTTATAATATTTTATAAATTCTAAGAAATGAGTAAACAATGTGTTTGTTAGGCCTGATGATGTTTGTGTTTGTGTCGTTTATAGGCTCCCAAGAAAGGTGTTAAGCTTTCTGTAGCAGCCAAAAAGAAGACGGTATGATTCTATTCTTTTATCGTTTAATTTATACATTTATTAAATTTGATTTTGTGCTAATTTAGACAATAATGTGGATTTTGTGATATTAGGCTACACTTTTATTTGTTAGAATGTATATTTTGGGTTCATTTCTGAAGTATCAGCAGTGAATTTTGTGACCTTAGGCTATTTTTTTAGGTTTTAAGTATATTTTGGTACATTTAGAGAATGTTTGTATGATTATTGTTTTGTGTGAAATTAGGATAAGGTGATGAATCCTTTATTTGAGAAGCGGCCTAAGCAGTTTGGGATTGGAGGGGCAATTCCCCCAAAGAGGGATATGCACAGATTCGTGAGATGGCCAAAGGTGGTTCAAATTCAAAGGAAGAGGATGATCCTCAAGCAGCGCTTGAAGGTCCCACCTGCTTTGAATCAGTTTACCAAGACACTTGACAAGAACCTTGGTGAGTTATCAAATTATTTTCTTGCCAGATTATTTGTAGGAACTATTAATGTGTACAAGTTTACTTGGTTGCTTTTTTGGATTTTATGTGGTATTGTCTATATCGAAGTATAAGTTAGCCTGCGAAATTTCTTTCTTTTCTATTGTGTCCGCCGTCTGCGGTTCAGTGCTCAATAGGTCAACAGTGACCAGGTGGTTAAACTAAGCACAAGTGTATAAAATATGAGGTTCCTAATTATCTAAATCACGCAAGTATTGTATAGGTCTAGTGAGTTTATTATAAGAGATAGTTTCTTAACCTGTCAAGGAATTTACTTTGAAAATGAGAAATTTAGAGAGTGTGGAGATGTAAATTGCCTGCTGACAAATTTTAGTCTTCATTAAAGCAATATCAGACTTTGGCTCTGGCCACCACATTTAATTCTAGATATGATCGCTTAGAATATCTTGTCTTTTTCATCCTGAGAAGCTTGGTTTTAGTTTAAAGTTGAGACGTTTTGCAGTCCTGTAGAGTTCTTGACAAGAAGTTGCATTTAAGTACTTGGGTATAAGGAACCATTTCTTTAAATGCATTGTCTTTACTTTGGCTAGCTGCATTTTTTGTCAGTGATGATAATAACTGTAGATGACTGATCTATACCTTCACTACTATTATAAAAATGCAGCCACAAACTTGTTTAAGATGCTTCTCAAGTATAGGCCTGAAGATAAGGCTGCAAAGAAAGAGCGTCTGCTGAAAAAAGCTCAGGCTGAGACTGAAGGGAAAACAATTGAATCGAAGAAGCCTATCGTTGTCAAATATGGTCTGAACCATGTTACCTACCTAATTGAGCAGGTTTAGGTTACCACTCTCCTGTGTCATAATCGTTGAACATCCGCTTTGTGCTATTTTCTAGACATGGCTGTTTTTTGTATTGCAGAATAAAGCACAACTGGTAGTTATCGCTCATGATGTGGATCCTATCGAGCTTGTTGTCTGGCTTCCTGCCCTCTGCCGAAAGATGGAAATCCCCTACTGCATTGTGAAGGGTAAAGCACGATTAGGAACAGTAAGTGTCCCTCGGCAAAGCCTATATATTTTTGCAGTTTCTTGTACAGAAAACAGTTGACGGTGTTGGGATTTATTATGTATATATATTCTTGCCAGATTGTGCACAAGAAAACTGCTTCTGTTTTGTGCCTGACCACTGTGAAAAATGAAGACAAGATGGAATTCAGCAAGATATTGGAAGCGATAAAGGTGTGTATATAATCAAATTTGCCCTCACTGAAGAGAGGGCATTTGTTGTCCTAGCTATAATTATTGTAAATGGAAATTGATGGGTTTTTGGTCATGGCAGGCTAACTTTAATGATAAATATGAGGAGTACCGCAAGAAGTGGGGAGGCGGTATTATGGGTTCAAAGTCGCAAGCCAAAACAAGGGCGAAAGAGAGGATCCTTGCCAAGGAAGCTGCCCAGAGGATGAACTAGAAGCTCTGATCTTTTTTAGTTTTTGCAAATCTGTTGACTTTTATAATTTAATATGAGTAGAATTTCTGTAAGAGACCATCTTTTCTCCAGGAAAAATCATGATACTTGCATGTTACATTTTTGTGTGCTTAAATGGATAACTGGCTCTTGCTTGATTGATCTATATACTTGAAAGAGTTTTCTAGGAATCCTCTTGGAATAAGTGTAGTTATGACGAGACTTCTAGCTCTTTGAGATCTGGGCACCTCATTAGTTGACAGGAAAAACACCTAGTATTGGAATGTCCTTTTGACATACTGGATTTTGTTTAGTCTTATCTTTTGGAGAAGATGAAATTGAAAGGTTTGTTTTGGTTGTGGCAAAGTAAATGAATTTTGAGCTATTGAAGTAAAATAGGCAGTTTGTTTGATGAAAATACCCAGCTTAACAAAAATTCTGAAACAAGGTATAAATGTGGTTATATATATAATGAAAATATCATATTTTAGGGAGCCTAGGACTGTGATTAGTATTTTATGATATTGATATGTGTGTGGGTTTATGATGCATGGCAGGGTCTTCCCATCCCATGTATGGGGCTGTGTTGGCCTTGATTCTATAATACGGGAAAAACCTGTGATAAAACTAGGTCTCAAGGTAAGAAAGCTAAATAACCAGTCTAGCTTGATGGATCTTCAAAGTTTACGTCCCACGCTTTCTTAAACAGGATGACCGATAACCAAAAGTTGTATACACAACACAAAGGTCCATATTATGTAAATAAGCTTACAAAAAAGAAATCATGTGTAATTACTGAACTGATATCAGATATGAATATATCCTTAAACAGACTGAATTAGCAATGAACACAAAGTTTGGTAGCATAAAGAATCTGTATACATGAATCCATGATATGTTTACTACCCTAGAAGGTCCAGACACTGCATTACCCCCGATATATTAGCCTGTTTCAGTTTAGGTATTTAATATTGGCGAATTCAACACTTTAGCTTTCAGATACCTGTCAAGTTCTCCTATTATATTATATAATAACTCATCAACCTGCAACAAAGATCCGCAAAAAATGTACGAAATTAGCTTAATCAACTGATCTAAGGCACACAAATACAACAATTAGCCGAGGTCATCTGGAAACTTGGTAGCTAATTAATATCTGTTTTCTGCGTAGCAGGGGGATGGTATTGTCAAGAGAACCAACGGAACATGACAGGAGAAAATCACAAACAAATCAAAGTTTATGGAAAGATTGATCAAATACAAAAAAGCTCATCACCATTATATAAGACTAAAAGCCAAAAAATGGCAACTCAAAGATGCTAAACAAGCAGAATTCACCCATGGACCAGCATAATGCTATAAATAATCCAATCCAAAAGCATGTTTTCTAACAAAAACACAAATCATGAAACCAAAGAGGCGTAAAAACATGTGGATAAACAAAATGAAATCCAGTTATTATATTATTCTCCCATATGCAGCAGTGACCCTGAAAACCAAAATTATACATAATAAACCAAGTACAGGATAACCCCGACCTTTTTCCCCCATGATCCTCTAAAATTTCTAAACCTTTATTTTCGAGAAACATTTTATCCAGACTCTTGAGAATCATCCTTGGAAGATTGCTGCTGATGCTGCTGATCTTGATGCTGATGCTGTTGCTGAACTCTAGGCTGACCCATCTGTTGGTAAATCTGGCTCAAGGCTTGAGAATTTAAAACCCCATCATGTGACAAACCAAGCTCCAAACCAGGCAGATGCTGACTAGTTGCACCCATGAGTGAAGTAAAGTTCATAGCAGGATTAACTCCCATATATTGCAAATAACTAGAATTATCATGACCCAAATGACTAGTTGATGAACCAGGGTGCCATAACCCTGGTGCACCCACATGGGCTCTCCCTAAATCATTGAACTTTGGATACAAACCTGATGATGGCACAGATACAGACACCCCATGTTGAGAAACAGAGGACCCTGTTGCTACCATAGCTGATGCAGGTATAGTTCCAGTCCCCGTGGTGGCAATAATAGATGGTTCAGCCTGTTGAAGTAGCCACTGTATGGTTTCTCCATCAGATTTGTGACCCAATTCTCTGGTTAGTTGAAAGATTCTAGCTGCACATAAAGCTGGCATCCTTATTCTTCTTCCTCTGCCTTCAACTTTTGTATGTCTGTCTTTGTTTGATGTTCTTTTTGGTGCTACTTGTAATTGTTTCTTTCCCTCTTCTTTATCAGAAACCATGATTCTAGTTTCTGAATTTTTCATTCTTGATTGTGTTGGTTTTGAGTTTGACTTTTATTGTGTGTCTCGTTATGGCAAGTCCAAGAAAACTGGTCTAATACTTGCTCTGTTTGTTGGAAGATGAGTTGATGATGATGTGAGAATTTGAGCTCTTGGGATCCATGAATGGTGTTTTCAAGATTTTATATATACAGTATAATTATGTACTAGTAGTAGTATATATAAATAAATAAGAGAGGTGATTAGATCTGGGTGCTTCTGTTCTGTACACACTCCTTTGATTGAAACAAGGTGACATCAATTATCAACAGACTGCTCTTGTTTTTACTCTTTATTTTTTAAAACCCAGGGAAAAGAAATTGCCCTTTACTTTGGTTTGTTTTTTACTGTTCTTAGCAAAAAATTACATAAAAGGTAAAATTTCAAAATGATGATTTTTGGAGATCTACTTATGGGCACACAAACGAAATAAGGATAACGCTCATCTTTCTATAATTGGATTATATATTAACAATATTTCATTGTTTTTGGGTTGGAGAAGTTAACTGGGTCTATCTTGAGTGTACAAGAATGTCAGCACAAGAGTATATCTAATTAACAATGATGTACATCTTTTGTATGTTCGTGACTTGGGTGTACAAACAGACCCTAAAACTTTGGGCAGACTTTCCCAAGTAAAAATCATACAACGGAATTTTATTTACAAGTTTATACAAGACTTCAAATGATTTCGAGGAAAGAATTACATGCAGCACAGGAGTTGCACATACATACATGTTCAGCTGCTTCCTGAAGGTCCAAAGTACATACAAATGGGAGGATCAATCCTGAAAATGGAGAGAACTGCAGATGGTACCGTCCATATTCCATCACCGCATATTAACCCTGAAGCAACAGCACCGGAATAGTCTTCTGAGCTCTTTCTATTCACTCGCTCCCACACAAACAAAATAACTGTCCCAACAAACATGTCAATTGCAAAATATGCTCCAATATAAAATGGAACTGCCATCGCCATAGGTATAGGAATGAACTGGGAAAACTTTGTGGGGGTCACATCCCTTAGCAGATTTACAAGTAGAGCTGCCACAAAAAATCCAAAACATAAAGCCAAGCAATGCTTTGGAAGCTCAGAAAATCCCTCAACTCCAAGGATGGCCATTTCTCTAAAGATGACAGCATATGGCGCCTTGTAGGGACTATCAGGGGTTCCAATTTCAAAAGCACTCCAAAACAACCAAAATGTGAGGGGTGCAATGATACATCCCATAGCTGTTCCAATTAGTTGACTCACAAACATAGACTTAGCTGAAGATAGTGTGAGATACCCGGTCTTGAAATCTTGCATCAGATCAGCAGCAGTTGAAACAATAGACATCATAACTCCACAAGAAGCCAGGCCAGCTACAACTCCTCCATCACGTCCAACCAAGGAAGCAATGATGAAAAGACCTATCTTCCCATACGTTGAAGCCAAGCTCCAGTCTGTGAGCCCAGTACCATATGAATTGCAGAATGCTAGGGCTGGGGCAATAATGTACGCGCAAAGGACTAGATACCACTTGAGGGGAGGAAAAATTTGTGGCATCACAGCAATAGATATTGCAGCTAGACCCACATATCCAGAAGCTGCAACCCAGTTTGGTATCCCATCCTTCAAGAAAATCATATCTTGCTTTTTCTTTTTCAGTATGAAGATAGAAGTCTCACCGTCTGTTAAAAACATAAACATGCAAAGTCAGCAAAAATCTTGAATGCCAGCAGCAAGTAATTGCTTTTCAATTCTCAAGACTTAACGTTGGACATGATTCTTACGAGTCTAAAGCATCTAATAGTCAGTAATTAGTGTATGGATCATTTCTATACAAAGAATTTGTCCCATTTCTCCTCTTTTTTGCTTTCTTTGCTCAATGAGTCAATATTCTCTTTTGTTAAATAGGAACGGTTAACCTTGTATTTTGGGTTGTCCCCTCAACTTATTACATTCCAAGGATGTTAGTGTTTGTCATGAGAGTTGAGGGCTCTCATAAGCACACTCAATCTCTCAACCCATAAACTCGCCAAACACAATGACCTGCTATACTAGTTCTATAAGTCATATAGCCACCACGGTCGGTCATGACCTTTCCACAGACTCCGCTTATCAGTCATTAACGCTTTCTGGGTTCAAGATACTTTATATGCCTCTGGCAGTGATAACAGCTTATGCAACCTAAAATTCTTGAACTTCTCAAAAATTGCTTAGTATAGAAATAAAATCTCACAACACGCCGTGATTTACTGGGCAAAAACAAGTGAGCCCACACGTAGTATTTATTAGATGAAAATGAGTGATCATACCCTATGTTACTAGGACTCAGCTAGAAGTCCAAGTATAGGACTCGGCAACTTTTTGAGAAATACACATGTTTTTGGCCTAAAATAAGTGTCCATGTCCGGGTGTCGAGTGTCCAACATGGGTACTCAAAGTTAAATTGAAGAGTCCGAGTAACATAGATCATACCTTTTATAGTGTTAATGATGACGAATTAAGAAAAAATTTAAGATCACATATGAGATTTGACTCACCAGAGATCTCTTTTACAAGAGGAAGATTTTGTTCTTTTTTGTTGATCTTAGACACTTCCATGATAGTAATAACTATTATCTTTGTCAAATTGTACAGGCCATCACCCAGAATTAGAGCAATAGATATGAAGACCTATAAATGTAACAAGTCATAATAAATCAAGTTAGCAAATAAGTATAAACATCAAGTTCAATAATATTTCAGGCAAACAAAGTCAGTTAAATGTAGGGCATGCAATCTTCGCAATTTTGTTAGCTTTACGGGGGTAACCTAGAAGATACATGAATCAGGCAGAAATCCTAGTTAAATTATAATTGCCAGCTGGGAAAAAATAGAAGCTTGAAGTTCAAGATAGTAAGAAAACTGAAGTTGGTACAACCCATTGGTCACACATCTATAAGATGTATCTCTTATCATCGTGATCACATATATACTGTACAATTAAAACTGAATTGAATGTTTTAATGTATTATACAATTCATTACCAATACTTGGTTCCAACGAGGGAAAATGCAGGAAAATACCTTGTATCCGTAAAGACCCTTGAAGTCGTTGCTGCCAAGGTCAGCTGCATACCAATCTCCAGCATGTTGAGAAATGAAAGGCCAAAGTAGACCCCAAGATATAATTGCCCCAAAAAGAACTGAGCAATTAACAATGTGAGAGCATATGAGACCACATCCAACATAGGTTGGACTGAAGTCAAAATAAAACCTGCACAGCAATGATAAATAATGTTAAAGATCAGTGGTAGCAGCTCTCTGTTGATGTAAAATTTCTGTTTAAATACACAGAGAAATCGTCAAAAATGTGCCATTTATAGATAATAAACTATAACATAAAACTCCAGAATATGCTCCTACCAGTTTTACCTTTATTTTTTAATTGACAAACATTGAGCCACAATTGGTAGATACCAATACAGAACTTCATTTATGTTTCTAATTTCGAACTGTAACAACCCCAAACCTACCATGCTTTTATAAAAATAGAACCTTAACAATCAAACTTAAAAATTTAAATGAGCTATAATTTGGTAAGATCCCAAGGCCTATACATAACAACATTCGTCAAATATAACCATGTTTTGGCTATTCGAAAATAAAATGATCATTTTCCTACAATTTGACAAAATCATGCTCCTCTATCCAGATATCTCTTTCTTTTATAACACTAGAACCTTCACATATCCAACAAAATAATTGGGCTTTAGCATATAAATCCTATACTGCCTGCTCTTCCTTCCTTCCACCTTTTGATGCCAACCTAGATTCGTTCATTGAAAAACACCACATAACAAAAGTATGAGCACCACTGTGCTGCATGTCCTCTACCCTTCTTCGGTCCTCTCTTTTAACAATCTGAAATTGTTAGTTGTGCTATCCATTGTTTGCCTTCTCAATTGGTTATTGATTGTTTCAGTAAAGTTTTGATACTATATAATTTTTGTATACTCCCAATTCAAAACATGTTTGAGTTTAAGTGAGATGTCGGCAGTTTTAATTGATGGCAGGAAGCTTGTTTGAAAACTAAAGTGAGGCAATTAACTATTCAGCAGTTCAATAATTGATAAACTTATGTATCCAGACATACAATGTTTGAGGAGCTACTTCATGTTTCCTTGTACCCTTTATCCTTCACATTCATCTCTCTATCAAACTTCTAATCTTACACACATCAGTGAAACTAGTATACACTGCCTGTATCTTGTGCAAAAAAACGCCTCGGTCTTCATTTTAAAACAAAGACATGCCATGTAGGCATATATATATGTTTTGAGTCTAATATATAGAATTACTAGACTATTTGATCATTTATACTATACCGTAAATATTTGGACTAATTATCCTATGCATTGCCCGTATCGGAAGGCAAAAGGCCATGAGTATGTATCCTCACTCCCCCTCGACACACTTATGAAATATAGTGCATTGTTATGTAACAAAACTTAAATAAAAAGAAAATAATAAGTAAGAGTATAACATAAAAGGAGACAGTTATTTACAAAGGGGTTATAAAGGGTTAACAAGCTTTTTAATTTTTTCCAGTAACATATGCTATAAGCTTCATCCAATTGTGAGTATTTATGTTTAAGAGAACAAGGCTTACGTATTTCTGAACAGTGTCAATCCTAAACTGGGAAAGTTATCAAACCCGCATGAATCACCAATGCCACTGAAAAACCATTTAAAGCAGCTAAAGCAAAAACTTATGCTCAAATACTTCCCAAGACAGCTTACTTGTTTCCTGTTTAGTAAAAATCACGAATTGTTAGGATCTGATAAAAAAGTATCAATATTAATGTATATTCTTAATAAGAAGCTAAATACAAGTATTATATCTTGTCACTTCAGGAACGGATACAAACATATTTCAAATATATTTTATATTACCATACAAGACAAGCTACAGAAAAAAATAGAACAATAACAAATGAAAGATAAGGAAAGGGGTGATATTCAGGAATTGCTACAGAAAAGTTTGGAGTCAATCATGACCCAGGGCAAGAGTGGGACAATGTGAAGGAAGTCACTGTACATAAACCACTAGGGAAATGTGTCGATGCAAATAATCCAAAGTATTGAATAGAGGTGTTATCTTTGTAGTTTTTAGTTTTTGTAAAACCTCATGTACCAGTATTAACAACAAGGATTGAGCACTCGAGAAAACTTTCAAAACAAAATTAAAACATGAAAGCAAACTTACCCTGCAAGCTCAGCTCCAGAATTCGTGTGGAAGCTATTGATCAACATTGCTGTTGCGGTGCCACTGGGGAATGTGAGCTTATCATCCATAACCATTATCTGAAATCATTGTTAAATTCATACACATACGCAGAAGATAACAATCAAAGTTGGTTATAAGAATTCAATACATTAATGGAAAGGCATACCAATAAAGAAAACTAGCAAGAGATAGTGAACAAGTACAGATCTTGCATGAAAACTCTATCATCACAAATGTTCTGGATTATGAACATCTTACTAGCAACATCAACAGTAAGAAAGAAGAAGCAACATAATGCAACAGAATATACCTTGCGAAGTGGAACAAGACTGAAAAGGCCAAGAAAACTGACAACAAAGATGAAACCCATCATCCACAACAAGCCTGGGTTCTTAACATCCTCTGCTCGGTTACCAGGGTAGTCCACACCAATTAATTTATATGTTCTCTCATCCAATGCAATCAAATATGACCCAAAACCCCCTGCCATACAGTGAAAAATGAAGCAAACTTGAGATCCCCGATGAGCGAAAAATGACTTCACATGTATTTGATCGAAAACAAAATATCGTATATCTATAATAACTAAGTACTTGTATCTACTAATGCTAGAGTTAATTTCATTAACTTGTAGAACTCATTGAACTATGCAATAGAATGCTCAATGGCTAAGTACCTCAAGGATCGAAAATTACAAGGCGAATGTTATAGGCGCCGAACAGGAATAGAATCACAAGTTAATCAACACAAACAGGACTAGAAGCATAAGTGATTCAAAACATAAACTATAGGACATCAGTTGGACAATTAGGTTTTTGTTAGAACAGTAAGATGGGTGGACGAGAGTCCGACCAGTCGACTACTATTCTTTGCTAGTCGAAAAGTCAAAAGGAATACATTATAAACATAAGAGTAAAGTGCATTATGTGTACCTGAACTCTAACCGGATATATCACTTGAAATTCGACTTCCGAAACTAAAGAATTTCAATTTTTTCTAATAAAGATCATTTCTACACAGTAGTTTTGCCCAACTCACATTTTAGCGGCTATATCTGTTATCATATATCATATATGTTTGATTTAACCCAAAAAAACAGTCTTGAAATTGGTCATCCTAAACTCAAAACAACTTACAGACACACAAAAAAACAATTAAACAAATGAACTTGAATTCACATAAAACAAAACCAAAATCCGTATAATATGAAGGGGTGAGAACACATACCACTAAAAGCAAGGCCATAACAAGCAACAACGCAAGTCTGAATAACAGTATTCTCCTGTCTAGTAAAGGGCTTAACAGAAAAGCCCAACTTAGCCAAAAGCTCAGTCCAAGACTTGACCATGAAAAAGCCCAACAACCCAGCAGCAACATTAAGAGATGGGATGATCCCAACTGTTAGATTAAGCTTATGAGTGATTATACAAAAAAGGGTACCCAAAACACCACTCACAACCAAGCCTCGAGCTGTAATCTGATGTTTCCATTCTGGGATTATTTCCAAATCAAGAGACTTGATGTTTTCATCATGTTGAATCAACGGTTCAGATATCTCTATGCTTGAGGTTCTTTCTTCAGTGCCCATTTTATCAACAACCATAAAATTTGGAGTTGGGGTCTGTAAACAAGAGGCTTTGACCCCTTTTGTTGGGGGGCGGAGATAAGAAGAGATCTAGATTCTAGGCAAATGCTATTTTTTTTTAAGATCTAGATTAACTGCTTTTTAACATGAAAATCTACATTCTACAGTTTTAACTGCTTTCCAAGATAGAGTGATTCAGTAATTTAAATTAAAAGTATTTTTTATAAAAACAGGTTTTTGAATTTTATCATACAATTCTTTTAATTATTTTTCTGTGAAAAATAGTAATATCACAAACACAATCCACCTGTGATAGAGTTTTATAAAACTTTGAGTCGGACGCGATTTTCCTTAGCCTATGGAATTATTGGATTTCATTTAATATTGTATATGATTGATAGATGTACGCGGTATGATTTGATTCGATTAATCGCTAATAAATTAATTAAAATTACAATTTGTAATTTTTTAAAATTTCATCCATAATTATTTTTTTTATAAATAAAAATTAATCAAATTTATCCACGTAATTGCAGTTAGTTGTAATTTAATTTTATGGTTAAATCCTTAGAATAGTTAAAGAAAAAGAAGCTAACATCTTTTTGACAGAAAAAGTTAAATTTAACACATTTTACATACACAAAATGAATTATTAGGGGTGATGGGCAGTACAGTTTTTCATTTTGAATCAGATGTTCATATATCTCTGTGCTACCCATTTAGAGCATCAAATTTATATAAATTACCAAAATTAGAAATTATATAAATTTTGTAAAAAAAACAGCACTCCAAAATGAGACATTCCCATTAGCTAAAATTTTTAGCCAACCTCAAATATTGGCTATATATATTGATCCACTACACATCTACATAAATTTCCATGTCATTCCCGCTAATTTCTTTCCTCTCCCGGCAAAATATTTTCCCCTCTCCCGCCACTTATTTATCTTGCAAATGGGGTGTGTCGCTTATTTAATTGCTATCAAATTAGGTTTTCTTTATCTAATTACTCGAAGATTGATATTCATGTGACAAAAAAGGTATAAAAACTCGACTGCAGTTGCTTCCACTCTCCTTTTTGTTCATAGATATGTATGTATGAATTTGTCGACCCATTAGAATTAGAGGCACCAGACCTTTGATTTACTCTCTATATCATGCTTGCTTGGTTAGAATAAGATGAACTAGTTTTCTCTATGCTCTTTTTTCATTATATAAAGTCGTAATTTGATTGGGTCCTTCAACTTCCATTTCACATGTTTATATGTATGATTAAACATGTATGATTATACAATTAGATTAAGTACTTTCATTTTTGACTGTGATATATATTGGTGGTGGTTGTAATTTTGATGAAAGTAAGACTAATTTTGGTTGTGATTAGTATTGATAACAGTGACCGTTGGCTTCCTCTTTTTTACTACACTAAATCATTTTGGTTGCTTACTGTAAGTGTTCTTTAGCTTGCTTGAGACTGAAATTAAAAACTCTGATTTATTCATATGTATAAACTGGTACCATCTTTGTTCTTATACATGACTTTACTCAACTAATGTAAATGATAGTGACATTATAGCATAGATTTTATTGTTGGAGTGTATTAGAAAACTATAGTTAATCAGAACTCTTTGTTTTGCAATTATATGTGATGTTGGTGGTTGATACTACCTAATTGGATACAAAAATTTGTTATCGTCTATTAGTTACTGGTGATAACAACGCTCCCCTGACTACTCAGCTTTCATATTTTGCAGCCAATCTACTTGATTAATACAAATGACCACTAGTTTTACTTCTTTACTCAATCATGGCGCATACAATGAAGCCGAGGAAGTTTTTTACTCTCAACCACCCCCTACATCCCAGGAGCACAGTCAACAAGCACCAAGCAAGGAAAAAAATAAAGGTCGATGAAAGAACTTTTTACTTGAAGAGGATATGTTACTTTTATCCGGTTGGCTAAACGTGAGCATGGACCCGGTGAACATAAAATTTTTGGTAGCGGGTAACGGTTCTTAATCGTCATCTTATTCAACTCCCGATAGTCTATACATAACCTCATGCTTCCATCTTTCTTCTTTACAAATAGAACAGGTGCTCCCTATGGCGACGTACTTGGCCGTATCACTCCTTTGTCCAACAATTCTTGTAGCTGGCTCGCCAACTCTTTCATTTCTGCTGGTGCCATCCTATAAGGTGCCTTCGAATCTGGTTTCGTGCCTGGAGCAAGGTTGATCTCAAACTCAATTTGTCGATCTGGCGGTAAACCTGATAATTCATCTGGTAGTTCATGAACAAGTTGAAAAGAACCATTTTTGTTTATGAAGAAGAAAAATGATGAGAATTAAAAGAGAGAGTGAGTTTGTGAGAAAATGAAAGATGAATTGGCTGAGATAAATTGTCGATTTAAATAGCCAATGGAATACCAAGGGATGCGAGGACTGTTTAACGATTAAGAGTAAAAAATAATGATGTCTCGTCTCCCTAGACCGATGTGTAATAATAACAGTCAGTAAAAAGTTAAAGCATGAGTTAATGAGCACGAGAAATAAACAATAACTAATGTGCACATGCAGTTTTTCAAGACAAACACGTTTATCACTAACCCATAATGATTATGACTGTTTTTATCTTACCCAAATATATTCTGATTTAAATATGACTGTTTCAGTTTTTTACCACAAATAAGTCAAGTAAAGAATAATGCCACGTAAGCATCAAGGATTCCATCAGGATTTAATATTAGAACTTAAACTTATATCAGATTTTAACAGTCATCAGAATATGGCTTCTGTACTCAAAAAGTGAATATCTTTTTCTGTGATTCTTCATACAAATACTGACTTATTTTCTCCATAGTTTAATCATCAGAACTTCCATCAGAACTTGTCCTCAGAATTTATGCAAATGACACTTAACTGTTTGTCAAAAACAACTTAATCACCACAATAATTTTCTTCATTCATATGGAGTGAAAGTGTGTGCATTCAGCATAATATCAGATAAAGATTAAAGTCTGATAAACTTCAGTATACATCTTAGAAATAAGGCATAACTAAGAAAAGTGCTTAAAATCTGTCATCAATCATGAAGTCTACTATAGAACAAATTTATGCAAGAGTCCACCTCAACTGTTTGTGCTCATTTTATGCATCTTTTGAAATTCCTTTTTACAATGACTTCTCAGTGTAAGTGAGTCACGACTACTTATCATAATTTATGCTGTTGTCATAGTATTTCTCCAGTAATCAGAGAATGTGAAAAGTCACCAAGAAAATTTATTTGCTTTTCTAATGCATATTACTTAATACCAGCAATGCACTTGGGTATTCCCTTCCACATATTTACTCTAGATCTCAAAGGAGTACGTGACTTGTATTTCCTTTTCTTTTCTTTTTTTTTGATAATTGAGGCTTATCAGTATTTAGTTCATTCTTAAGATTTACTGAAATCAGAATCTGACAAATAAGAAGCAAGAATCTAGTTTGTGACTTAGTAATAAGATACACAAAGTAAACTTGACTAAGCTCAAAATTAGAATTTGCTTGTGTTAACGAGTTTCCACATAAACAACTAATTCAAACATGGAATTTCTAGTATATTAAAGACTACTAGGTCAGCACAGTTATCCTCATTGGATTAAATAGTCATTGAACATTCAAAACACTATCAGAGTTTAAAGATCCACATCAGATAACAATCAGTATTTAATGAATTTCAATTAAAGAACAGATTTCATGAAGATGAGATAATCTGTAAACACTGATCATAAAGTCTGATGCATGAGAACAAAAACTAAGCAGATTTAGAGAAAGAACCTGAAACCATTCCAAGTTCATTTACCAGTCTTGTAAAAGTAGCTTCACATAGTGGTTTTGTGAAGATATCTGCTAGTTGTTGATCTGTTGGAACAAAATGCAATTCCACTGTACCTTCCATCACACGTTCCCTTATGAAATGGTACCTAATGCTGATGTGCTTTGTCATTGAGTGTTGAACTGGATTACCTGTCATAACAATAGCACTTTGATTATCACAATTAATAGGGATTTTAGAAAATTCTAACCCATAATCCAGTAACTGATTCTTCATCCAAAGAATCTGTGCACAACAGCTTCCTGCAACAATATATTCTGCTTCTGCAATTGATGTGGAAATTGACTTCTGTTTTTTGCTAAATTAAGAAACCAATCTGCCTCCAAGAAATTGGCAGCTTCCACTAGTGTTTTTCCTGTCTATTTTGCATCCTGCAAAATCTGCATCTGAGTAACCTATTAGCTTAAAATCTGATTCTCTAGGATACCACAATCCCAGATCAGCTGTACCCTTAAGGTACTTAAAAATTCTCTTCACAGCTAGTAAATGAGGTTCTCTTGGATTAACCTGAAATCTTGCACAAAGACAGGTAGCATACATGATATCAGATCTACTTGAGTTAAATAGAGTAATGAACCAATCATACCTCTGTAGTTAGTAATATCTATTGGTGAGCCAGTATCTTTGTCTAACTTGGTTGCAGTGGCCATGGGAGTGGATGCAGTTGAACAATCTTGCATTCCAAATTTCTTCAGTAAATTTCTTGTTTACTTGGATTGACAGATAAAAGTGTTAGATATATTTGATAATGTCATGGCTAATATTATTTATATTTAGATTTCAGATCTTACTTAACAGGGCAAATCAATACTTAACTGTTGATCAATACTTATACTGGAAGTCAGGACTTAAGGATATCAGTACCTATATTATCAGGAGATAATCATCAGAAGTTAGATATCAGAACTTAAGTGCTGAAGGATGATCAGAGAAGGACATTAGCTGATTAAAGGAAAGAAGATCGAGATAAACATAAGAAGAGATATGCATGAAGAAGGAATTCCGTGAAGAATGGAATACTTGGAAGAAAAGATATCTGATTGATATATTTTAGGAAGCATAATTATATTCCATATCAATTAGCGATTATCTTGTAACTGTGTAGTATATAAATACAGACATAGGGTTTACACTATAAGTGTTATCATATATTCGAGAAGTTTATTCATTGTAACCCTAGCAGCTCTCGTGATATTTGTTCATCACTGAGAGCTAACAGTTCCATACTGTAACAGAGTTTATTGTTTCAATAAAGTTTGTTTTCTGTTACTTAATATATTAAAGTTCGATTTGATTGTATTATACACTGTATTCACCCCCTCTACAGTGTGTGTGTGACCTAACAAGTGGTATCAGAGCCAATCTGTTAACACACATACAACTAAAGATCCAAACACAATCATGTCTGACACAGAAACTCCAACTAAGCCTACCAAAACTGAAGAACCTCCAAAGCCACAAATTCAAAGTCGGTATGAGACTATCAGGGTTCCCATACTGAGACCATCTGAATATCCCATATAGAAGGTAAGGATGACCATGTTCTTGGAAGCAACAGATCCAGAATACCTTGATAGAATCAAGGAAGGGCCTCACAAACCAACCAAGCTCGCAGTTGCAGTTGCAGGTGAAGCAGCAAAGACCGTACCAAAGGAGAAGAGTGATTATACTGCTGAAGATATAGCATCAATTGCTAAGGATGCCAAGGTACGACACTTACTGCATAGTGCCATTGATAATGTAATGTCAAACAGGGTAATCAACTGCAAGACTGCTAAGGAGATATGGGATGCTCTGGAAACAAGGTGTCAGGGAACTGACACAATTAAGAAGAACATGAAGACAATACTCACTCAAGAGTATGAACACTTTGACTCAAAGACTAATGAGTCATTGAATGATTTATATGATAGATTTGTCAAACTTTTGAATGATTTGTCATTGGTTGATAAAGAGTATGATCTTGAAGATTCAAACCTTAAGTTCCTATTAGCTCTTCCTGAATGCTGGGATTTGAAGGCAATGACAATAAGAGACAACTACAATCTTGATGAAACAACTCTTGACGAAATCTATGGAATGCTCAAGACTCATGAGCTTGAGATGGAACAAAGAAGCAAGAGGAAAGGAGGAAAGTCAAGGACAGTTGCTCTTAAGGCTGAAGAAGAATTCCCCAAAACAGCTTCCTCAAGGAAAGACAAGGGTAAAGCTCTTGTCATAAAGTCTGAAACTGAGTCATCAAGTTCTGAAAGTGATGATGACTCAGATTCTGAAAGCTTCCCGAGACTGATGCTGATGAGGAGATGATGAAGCTGTGTGCTCTTATGGTGAAAGGAATCACAAAGATTGCATACAGGAAGTTAAGGAAGGGAAATAAGTTTTCTAGGAAAGGCATAAGTTCTGATAAGAAGAATTTTAGAAGATCTGAAGGCAGAGGAGGAAAGTCTGACAGAGGAGATTACACCAATGTTAAATGCTATAACTGTGGTGAGAAAGACCACATATCTCCTGATTGCAAGAAGGTAAAGGGTGACAAAGGCAAGGCTCTTGTCACAAAGCAGAAAAGCTGGACAGACACCTCAGACTCTGAAAGTGAGGAAAACTATGCATTGATGGCAAATACTGATAAAGAAAGTGCTGAGAGCAGTTCTGAAGCTGCTGAAACAAAGGTACCTCAGACTACTTATGCTTTTCATACTGATGATATTAATGAGTTGAGAAGATATCTTAAAACCATGTTTGTTAGTTATAGAGATCAAACTTTAACATGTGAAAGGTTAACTTCTGAAAATCTTGCATTTAAGAAAAGAAATGATTTCTTAGAAAAAGAGTTAGTCATGTTCCATCAAACTCAGAAGGATAGAGATGATGCTTTTTATGTTAGGGATGAAGTGCTAAAAATGAATGAATCTCTAAAAACTGAGTTAGAAAAGGAAAGAGAGATTATCAGGATTTGGACTAACTCTGGCAAAATAACTCAAAATTTGCTAAGTAGTGAAAACTGGAAAGAGGGCTTAGGTTATGGAGAAGATAAGAATGATAAAGGAACTGAAGAAATTAAGCCTGTTGTTAAGCAAAAGCCAAAGTTAAAACCTGTTAAGTTTGTAACTGTAAAGTCTAAAAATGAGAAATCAGAAGTTAAAAAGGAATTAACTTCTGACAAACTAAAACAGGAAAAGACAGCTGAAGTGAACATAGGCTTAATGACAAAGAAGCAGCTTAAGCATAAGCTGAAAGATGTTAAGAATGCAAACAAGGTAAAATCACCTAGGAAAAATAGGAATGGAAAGGAAGGTGTGAATAAAAGCAATAATTATAAACCTGTTCCTGATGCTCCTAGGAAAACATGTCATAATTGTGGAAGTTCTAACCATCTGGCTTCTTTTTTCAGGAAGAATAAGAATATTAACTCTTTACCTTCAAAATCAGGAGTTAAGAGTCAGTCTGTTAGATACAAACCACAAAATCCTTGTTTTCATTGTGGTAGTTTATGGCATTCCATTTATACTTGTAAGGAATATCATAGTTTGTACTATGATTATTATCAAATAAAACCTTCTTTGAAGAAAGTTTCCATTGTTCCTTCTAGTGTAAATTCTGATTCAAAGTCTGATAGTGTAAGTTCTGATAAGAAAAATGTTAACATAAACTCTGATGCTAAATCCGCTGCAAATGTTAACAAACTTAATAAGGCCAAAGGATCCAAGCAAGTCTGGGTCCTTAAAACTAATAATTAGTGGTCTTTGTGATTGCAGGGCAACAGGAAAAATATTCTAGTTCTGGACAGTGGATGTTCAGGACATATGACTAGAAATAAGGCCCTGCTATCAGACTTTGTGGAGAAAGCTGGCCCAAGTGTTTCTTATGGAGATGGCAACATTGGAAAAACATTGGGATATGGCAATATCAATCTTGGAAATGTCATAATTAAAGAAGTAGCTCTGGTCTCAGGACTTAAACACAATCTACTGAGTATAAGTCAAATCTGTGACAGAGGTTATCATGTTGATTTCTTTGAAGAACATTGTGAAATTGTGAGTAAATCGAAAGGCAAAGTTGTTTTGAAAGGATACAGGCGTGGTAACATTTATGAAGCTAAGCTTTCAACAAGTACTGATGGTTCTGCAATCTGTCTGATGAGTAGAGCATCAATTGAAGAAAGCTGGAATTGGCATAAGAAACTCTCTCATTTAAATTTCAACAATATAAATGAACTGGTCAAGAAAAATCTTGTGAGAAGACTGCCAAAGTCAGTATTTGCTCCTGATGGTCTTTGTGATTCCTGTCAGAAGGCCAAACAAAGAAAATCTTCATTCAAGAGCAAGACTGAATCATCAATTCATGAGCCTTATCATCTACTACATGTTGATCTATTTGGTCCAGTAAATGTCATGTCTATTGTAAAGAAGAAGTATGCGTTGGTCATAGTGGATGAGTTCACCAGATACACATGGGTGTATTTCTTGCACACAAAAAGTGAAACTGCATCTATCTTGATTAATCATGTCAAACATCTGGATAAATTGGTCAAAGATTCTGTGAAAATTTTAAGGAGTGATAATGGCACTGAGTTCAAGAATTTGATAATGGAAGAGTTCTGCAAAAACCATGGAATAAAGCAGGAATTTTCTGCTCCTGGAACTCCACAGCAAAATGGAGTTGTTGAAAGGAAGAATAGAACTCTCATTGAAGCTACACGTAAAATGCTTGAAGAAGCAAAGCTTCCAACCTATTTCTGGGCTGAAGCTGTGCAGACTGCTTGTTTTACTCAAAATGCAACACTCATTAACAAGCATGGAAAAACACCATATGAGATGGTGAAGAAAAAGAAGCCAAATCTGAAATACTTTCATGTATTTGGATGCAAGTGTTTTGTTCTCAAGACTCATCCTGAACAGCTATCAAAGTTTGATCTAAAACCTGATGAAGGAATCTTTGTTGGATATCCACTTTCCACAAAAGCCTTCAGAGTCTATAATTTGAGAACAAAAGTGGTCATGGAATCTATCAATGTCTCTTTTGATGACAAGAAGATTACTGGTCTTGAAGATTTCATTGACCATGATCAGCTGAGATTTGAAAATGAAGACTCAAATTCTGATACTGAAAATCCTGACAGTCTAAGTCCTGATACTGTAAACTCTGATGGATTAAACTCTGATGTTATTGAAACTGTGGTGACTACGTCAAAGGAAGATGCACCTATGCAGGGGGAGCATACTCAAGATCCTACCACATCTCAAGAAACATCAGAATATACATCTGGCTCTTCAAGTTGTAATTCGTCAAGTTCTGATAAGCCAAGTTCTGATAGTGCTGAAAATCTAAATACTGAAGACTCCAACTCAGAGAGCATAATTTCAGGGGGAGCATCAGAAAATGAAAATGAAGATAGCATGGATCATGGGGGAGCATCCAGTTCTAGAGAAAACCTTCCATCTGCAAGGAAGTGGACAAAATCACATACACCTGATTTGATAATTGGAAATCCTGATGCAGGTGTCAAAACTAGAACAGGTACTTCAAATGAATGTCTCTACAATTCTTTTCTCTCTCAGACTGAGCCAAAGAAAGTTGAAGAAGGTCTTCAAGATGCTGATTGGGTGCAAGCAATGCAGGAAGAGTTAAATGAATTTGAAAGAAACAAAGTCTGGACCCTAGTGCCAAGACCAAAGAATAAATCTGTTGTTGGTACAAAGTGGGTATTCAGAAACAAAACTGACATTGATGGCATAATTACAAGGAATAAGGCAAGGCTGGTTGCAAAAGGATATTCTCAACATGAGGGAATTGATTATGATGAAACATTTGCACCAGTTGCTAGGTTAGAAGCCATAAGGATATTTTTGGCTTATGCTGCTCACAAAAAGTTTACGGTCTTTCAAATGGATGTGAAAAGTGCTTTTCTCAATGGAGAATTGGAGGAGGAGGTATATGTTGAACAACCTCCAGGCTTTGTAGATACCAAACATCCAGATTATGTCTACAGGCTTGATAAAGCACTTTATGGACTTAAGCAAGCTCCTAGAGCATGGTATGAGACTTTAGCTCAGTTTCTTCTGGAAAGTGGATTCAACAGAGGAACAATAGACAAAACACCGTTCTACCTCAACCATGGAAAGGACTTACTTCTGGTCCAGATTTATGTTGATGATATCATTTTTGGGTCTACAAATGACAAACTTTGCAAGAAGTTTGCCAAACTAATGCAGTTAAGATATCAGATGAGTATGATGGGGGAACTTAGCTATTTTCTGGGCCTTCAAGTCAAGCAGAATGAAGAAGGCACTTTTATTTGTCAAACCAAGTACACCAGAAACTTGCTGAAGAAATTTGGAATGCAAGATTGTTCAAGTGCATCCACTCCCATGGCCACTGTAACAAAACTGGATAAGGATATCGGTAAATCAGTAGATATTACTGACTACAGAGGTATGATTGGCTCTCTACTCTATCTAACTGCTAGTAGACCTGATATCATGTATGCTACCTGTCTTTGTGCAAGATTTCAAGCAGATCCTAGAGAACCTCACTTAACAGCTGTGAAAAGAATCTTTAAGTATCTTAAAGGAACAGCTGCTCTGGGATTATGGTATCCTAGAGAATCAGATTTTAAACTAATAGGTTACTCAGATGCAGATTTTGCAGGTTGCAAAATTGACAGGAAAAGCACAAGTGGAAGCTGCCAATTTCTTGGAGGCAGATTGGTTTCTTGGTTCAGCAAGAAACAAAAGTCAATTTCCACATCAACTGTAGAAGCAGAGTATATTGCTGCAGGAAGCTGTTGTGCACAGATTCTTTGGATAAAGAATCAGTTACTGGATTATGGGTTAACATATTTCAAAATCCCTATTTACTGTGATAATCAAAGTGCTATTGCTATGACAGGTAATCCAGTTCAACACTCTATGACAAAGCACATCAGCATCAGGTACCACTTTATAAGGGAACATATGGATGAAGGTACAGTGGAATTGCACTTTGTTCCAACAGATCAACAACTAGCAGATATCTTCACAAAACCACTATGTGAAGCCACTTTTACAAGATTGGTAAATGAACTTGGAATGGTTTCAGGTTTTTTTTTCTAAATCTGTCTAGTTTTGTTCTGATGCATCAGACTTTATGATCAGTATTTACAGAATGTAATCTCTTTGTTTATTCTGTGATTAATTGAAATACGCGTTTAAGTACTGATTGTTGTCTGATATATGTTTCTAAACTCTGATAAGTGATATGTCTGTTTAAGTAACTATTCAATCCTATGAGGATAACTGTGCTAGATACTGACCTAGTAGTCTTCAATAAACACATGATTCCATGTAAGAAGTAATTATTTCAGTAGAAATCTTATGACACTAGCAAATTCTGATAATTGAGCTTAGTTGAGTTTACTTTGTTTATCTTATTACTAAGTCACAAATTAGAATAATGTTACTCATCTGTTAAGTTCTGATACTAGTAAAACTGCTGAATGTACTAAGTGCTGATAAACCTCACTTATCAAAAGAAAAAGCAAAAAGATCAAAGAATAAAATCAGGTACTCCTTTGAGATCTAGAGTAAAAATGTGGAAGGGACGACCCAAGTGCATTGCTGGTATTAAGTAAATATGCATTAGAAAAGCAAAATATTTTCTTGGTGACTTTTCACACTCTATGATTACTGGAGAAATACTCTGATAATAGCATAAATTCTGATAAGCAGTCGTGACTCACTTACACTGAGAAGCCACTGTAAAATAGAATTTCAAAAGATGCATAAAATTAGCACAAAACAGTTGAGGTGGACTCAAGCATGAACTCATTCATCAGTAGGTTTCAGGACAATGACAGCTCTTTAGCAAAATTTTAGTTATGCCTTATTTCTAAGATGTACTGAAGTGAATCAGACTTTACTCTTTGTCTGTTATTTAGCTTAATGCACACACTAATCACTCCATCTGAATGATGAAAATTTCTGTGGAGGTTTATGTTATTTTAGATAAACAGTCATTGTGTCATTTTGCACAAACTCTTAGGACAAGCTCTGGTTGCATATTCTGATGATTAAGTTCTGAAGAGTATAACTCAGAACTTGTATGAGGACTTACTAAGATAGGCATTCCTTTTTCGAGTTAAGAAATTATGTACTGATGACTGTTAAGTTCTGATATAAGTCTAAGTTCTGATATTACAGTCTCAGTTAATACTTGAATATGTTGAAGTGGAAGATTAATAGTCACTATGATTAGGATTAATGGTATTCGTACTTGAACAGTCCACTGTTACTTGTTTCTTGTGCGCTTTAAACCATGTTTCCTCTTTCCAATGAATGTTATTCTTTTTCAAAGTCTAGGGAGACGAGGTAGAATTAATTCTACCTGTCAGCATTAAATACTTTTACGTCTCCTGGCATTCTCTTGCCTATATAAGCAACCACTTCACATTAGCCTTCCCATCAAATTCTTTCTCACACACTTACCTTCATAATTTTTCTTTCAAAAACACAATGGTCAGATACAACATGTTTTTGAACTACCAAAACTTCAATATGGAGCTAAGCTGTACCGATTGGCAGCAGGAATGGCATGTCACAGCCATTCCTGAGGAGATATGGGACTATGTCCCACAGGAGGTACTGACCCACCTCCTGTTATTCTATATGGATTACCATCGCCATCTGGAGCGATTGGAGGAGGAAAGACTGGAAGCTCTCCGCGAGCAAGAGCGAATCATCAAACTCGCCATTCTGTTTGTCGAGAGTAGGAAAAAGAAGAAATGATTTAATCTTGTCTTCTTCCTGTTTTTCTTCATCATCAGCTTTGTCAGGCTTCTTAGCTAGGACTAAAGCTGTTGATGTTAGGTTTAGTAGCTTAGGGAAATCTTGTATAAGTACTGATGTAATTTTCATTTCATAAATGTATTCTCTTGATATATTAATGAAATCTGTCTGTATTTCAAGTTTTTTCTCTAAGATATTTTGTAATGCATTGACAAATCCTGATTGATATTCTGATGACCATATAAATTCTGTTTTAATTTAAGTTTTGACTTTCCTTTATCAGTACTTACTCATCTAATTTATCTTGGTCATTTTCACTTGATTTCTTTTCAGAATATTAATGATGCAGTAAAAATTAATTAAATCAGTGGGAACGGTTTCACTTTTGAATTAAAATTGTTTCACCTTGATTAATGGAATATCTGGGTAAGTGGAACGGTTTTTCCTTGAAAACAGGCAACTGGGCAAGTAATGATTCCTGTTTTCTCGAGCCCAGTAACTATCCGTTATTACTGCATGTCTGACAGGTGTCCAACGGCATTTTATCAAACACCTAACAGGCACTTTTCAATATTAATTTTTCACTTGGCACCTAAGGATTTAATCATTGATGGAGCTAAGTTTGTTCCAAACAACTATGCTGCAATTCTTGATCATGCTGAAGCTCCATCTGAATTGCATTTTGTGCAAGATCTTCTTGCACACAGTGAGATTGGGTATGCATTAACTCAGCCTGAAGTCTTTTCGAGTCAACTGAAAGGAATATGTCCTAAGTCCAATCGTGTATTAGGATTTAGGAATAACTTTTATGTAATCTGTTTTGATTTCATTGATATTAATAAAGACTTGTTTTGTTTTTATTACGGGCTTTATCTATTTAAGTGTTTAAATAAGATATACCATAGTTTAGAGTAAAGCTTTTTATGGATTATGATGAGATCATAATAGTGAGACCTAAAAAGATGATAACTCTAAACTTAAATAGTTCCTGGTCATAGGATTACTAACTGGTAATTAATAATCCGCAAAGATCGGTACATACTATGCTTGCTTCATTATGAAGGATGTCTGTTCTCATAGACATTTGTGTGGTGACACTATAGCTAGTATGTAGGTGCTTATTATGGAATAAGTTCACTGAACATGACTCGCCCAGCTGAACAACTGATGGAGTTCACTCACGTGTCAGCAGTTGTTCGCTTAGTGATAGTTGTACAAGTATCCTTAGACTTGAGGTCATCATAGTCATCTTGTGTACACTGAACTATGCTTTGGTTTAGTTCTTAGTCTCCAGGGACAATTATTAGGGTTCTTCTGGGTATAGGAATTTGTACACGAAGATAGTGTATGATCAATAAAGGATCTACCCCTTCCAGTGAAGGAAGCGAATGTTCAAGGCTGATCCACTTATACTAGTTTAGGAATCTCTGGCCAAAGTAAATGAAATTAGAAAGGAGTTTCTAATTTGCATAGAACTACACATAGTAAATGGTAAGCAAGTGATTGAATTAGATAGGCTTGACACGAGATTCATGCCTTGTATTTAATCGGGACATTGTAGGGTAGAAGGAGTTTATTGTACGGTAACTATTCACTGAATAGGTTCTTGGTATTCTAAGCAGTGAATTCATATTATCCGGATAGTCGCGATATGCTGAGAAGTATCCCTCACGATGTAGAATAAATGTGATTAATTAATTAATCATATTTAATAAATTAGAGAATTTATATAAATAATGATAAAATAGTTTTATTATTATTTATTTCTACTACCGGCTTAATATTGAACCTACAGGGTCACACCATAAAAAGAGAATGATTTAATGGTGGAGGAATTAATTAATAATGGCTAATAATTATTTATTTATGAAATAAATAATTAATTGGCAAATTTAATAATTGATTAAATGAGATTTAATTGATTATAAATTAATTAAGAAAAGTTCTTAATATTATTAATTAAGGATTTAATTTTTGGAAATTAAATCAAGAGAGAGAATTATTTCTAAAGTATTTAGAAAAAGGATTAATAATTAAAAGGTGTTTTAATTATTAATGAGAATAATAAATGGGATAATAATAATATTATTTATGGGAAAATTTCAGCTGAAAATTTTGCCTATAAATACACTATTATAGACCCTAATTTTATTCCAACCCCATCGAACCCGAAAACTCAAAAAGTTTGGAAAACCCAATTCTCTCCACCTCCTTCCTCCTCCTTAACATCGTTTTCTTGGTGGATACCGGTGGAGTGCTTCACACTTGAGGAGCAACTGCTAAGGATCTCTGATCGTTGTCTCCGAATTATTTTAAAAGGTTAGATTCGATCCCTCGAATTTTTATTCTCGATTTATATGCTTTTATATGGATTTTATATGTGTAAAAGTGTTTTTCCATGACCCCGCTGCGTTAAAAATCCAACAATGGTATCAGAGCATAGGTTGTATGCATATAGATCTGTGGTAAAAATTTCAGAATTTTATGTGCTTGTATGAATTAATTATGATTTTTACAAGTTATATCATGGATTAATTTTGTCTGATGAGAAATCGTTTCTCAGAATAATTTTGAATGTTGATCTGGGTTCTACAAGTGTTGTAGATCGTCTGGGTATTTTTTTCATAATTTTATGATGTATAGATTTTTTATTATGAATTTTTGAAGTTCTTACAATTAAATTCGTAATTAAATAATCACATATATATATATATTATTTGTTAGTATGTATATGTATATCTGTATTGCTGTGTTACACCCCTGTATGTCTGTTGATTGCACGGAGAAAGTGAAGAACTGACACGGCAGAAAAGGACAGGCACGCTGATCGAGAACGTCTGTCAGGCGGCTGAGAAAAAAAAAATATATAGGGGTGTAACGCATTCCGGGAATGCGTTACACACCTGTGGCGCATTCACGGAATGCGTTACACCCTTTAATGGCTTAAAAGGGGTGTAACGCATCACCGGAATGCGTTACAGGGTTTGTAACGCGTTCCTGTAATGCGTTACAGCCCTCTGTTGATTTTAAAATTGATTTTCTGAGAGTTTTGTAACTCCGTTTTGGGCGTGCAATATACCGTTGGATTCATTTTTCCGAGACGGATCTAATGGAGTGATCAATTTTAGTTTATATAAAAGTTTTGAACTGTTTATATTTCCATGAAGTGTTTTTAAGCTATTTTTGACTGTTTTAGTTGCTTTTAAATGCTTCATGTGATACATAGAGATGTATAATGCTTAGACGAATGTGCTAGATGATGTAACATGCCTACCTTGATGTTTATTCATGTTTATATATGTGATATATGCTTAGTTTATCATGCGATGATAGATTTAGGTGAACTTAAATAAACATAAGGCGTTTGTTAGACAACCTAGTATAATGAAATTGTTTCATAACCTTAATGATAATATTATGAATACAATCATGAGATTCTTGTGTTTATGAAACACGTAATTGAATATGAATTTTCGATATGAGAGAAAGGATGATTCTGTCAACAACAGATTTCTATCTGTAAGAAAGGGTTATTAAGTGACGCCTCTTGACAATGCTCCACCCGATCTGGGAATCATCTGATTATTGATTATTGATTTGAAATATTTAATTTAAAAGGAAGAATCTCTTTATAATATGATTATGATTGTAACGTAATATAATCCCTCTAAAATTAAATAATATCAAGTAGTAATTGGCCAATGATACAACGGGCTTGTGTCGGTCATAGCCTTCTAACATGGTAGAAAGTAGTTCTTATTTTTGAATAATTGTCGTTTCGTGCCACAGCCGAGGGCTTTGATTTCGAAATAAGAAATACTTGTCTATTACATAGAGATGTGTACATAGAATAAGAATATAAAGGTCGTTACGTGCCACAGCCGTGGGCCTTTGGGGACTGATTCAATTGTACGGAATGTTGGGTTAGACTTGACTTAGAATATTGAGTTTGTCGTGCCACAACCGTGACTCAATTATTCAAGAGGCTAAAGTTTGATTAGGGAATAACATAAGATGTAATTGACAAAAGTTGTCTGCCTATTGAACATTACATGGCGTTTCGTGCCACAGCCGGGGTTGTGTAATGGAATGTAGGATCCCTATTCCCACTAGCATTATGAATGCTTAATTTTTCACATAGGGGGTTGAATAAATTAGATAAACTAGTGGGAGCCACTTATGAATAAAGACCCGATTCATATAGTGTTTTAAAATGAAATCGAATATTTGCTAAGTGTTGTTATGTGTTTATCATTTACAGATTTACTTTGTACGTTATGTCTTCTGCACTATCACTCAGGAGCATACTAGATGCTCACAAATTGACTGGTCCTAATTATGCTGACTGGCTTCGAAACTTGAGAATTGTTCTCAGGATTGAGAAGCTGGAATACGTGATTGACTCACCTAAGCCTACTGAACCTGCTAGTGATGCACATAATGATGAACATGTTGTGTATCGTAAGTGGATAGATGATGCAAATGTTGCTCAATGCATCATGCTAGCTTCCATGAACATTGAGCTACAAAAGCAACATGAGCATATGAATGCTCACACTATCCTCATGCATCTACAAGAGTTGTATGATGTGGCGGGGAGGACAGCTCGATATGAGATGTCGAAGGAGTTGTTCGGTTGTAGGATGTCTGAGGGATCATCTGTGAATGACCATGTATGTAATAACCCCAATTTTTGGAAATTTTTGAAACCCTTATGAATAGTGATTTTACAGATTATGCTGAATGAGAAAACTTTTCATGCCACACTATATAGGGGTTCTGTTATGGATATTCTGAGATTTTATTAGTACTCTATATGGTATATAAGTGTATGTAAAGATCGTCAGAATCCAATTCCAAACACTTTGATTTTTCCCGGAAATCCACTAGATACGGAAAGAATTGAGTATAAGGTAACAGGATAAAAAGGATTTAAATTAAAGGATTATAAGAGAGGATCATAAAAGGAATATAATGTATTGAGAAAGGTTAAGGGAACCCAAGTAATAAGATCCTGGATATGATCTCTCAAACGATAAACGAGAACGAAAGATAAGCGAACCGTAAAACAAATAAGTGACCAAGAGACAAGCTTGTACAAGAAGCCAAGGATTGTGACATCATCAAATCACAAGGTGTGGACAAGTGGAAGCATTATGACATGTGCAAGGTGACATAAGCATGATAAAAGGGAAGGAATTGTTGGATGATTGTAAACCACACAAAGTTCAAGGTTAGAAAGGTAATTAACCAAAAAACAAAACCAAAACAACCTAGCTAGCCAAAACAAATCAAAGCAAACACAAAATTTTTCATTTCTTCAACATTGCTCTCGGCTTTTTCTTCTTTTCAAAGGAAGAAAAATCAAAAATCAAGTTCCAAGCATTGTTAAATCACAAGGTAATTATCTAAGGTTCCTTGTACATAGATATGGATGTCCTATAAGGTTAAGCTTCTAATTCCTTCACAATCTCTTCCATTAATTCAAGGAAGAAGATGGTGAATAGTAACTTTCAAAAAATAACTTTAGTTTTCTTGAATTTTTATGAAAGATTAAGGTTATACAAGCAAGGATCAAGGTTCTTTAGGCATTCAAAGCTCTTGTGTTGTGTTAAGAAGCTTCAAGGAAGGTATAATCTCTTAACCAAACTTTATTATTGAATGTTAAGAGCATAATATGAGTGTTATAGTTCATGAGAGGCTTGATGGTTGTGTATGTAGAGATTAGTTGGTTTTGGGATGTTTTTGGAGTTGTAAATCTTGGTTGTTGATTAATGAACTTAAGTGTAGTTTAAATTCATGATAAAGAATAGTTTAAATTGTTAATGTTGTGTTGTTGGGGCTGTTATGATAAAGTATGGATGGAGTTTTGATTGGGTTGTGATTGTGGGTTGATTGGTGATGGTTTGGTGTTGAATTGGAATGGTATAAAATTGGGAAATCGCGTAAACATAGCCGTCGTAATGTCCGATTTACTTTAGACTGCTTTTGTTCATAACATTAGGACTCGAGAACTCCCTGCTAGGTTTTGACCATTGCCATGTTTAGATAGTTCATGTTACGAGCTTCGTTTTGATATGTGGTTCGTTTGATTCCGATGTACGGTTTAGGAGAAACAGCCGTTTTAAGTAACGACGTTTCGCGAACGAACCCTTACCCCTCGCCTTACTTTGAAACATAGGTTAAAGACCTTAAAGGACTAATTGAAGTATGAAACATTTATTTAAGGTGTAATAGGCAGTTGGTAAGACACTTGCGAAAGAATTGCCTTAAAACTCATAATGGTTAATTTATTAAAAATGGTGGAGCCGAGGGTACTCGAGTGACTTAAGAGAATCAGTAAGCGCAAAACGAGCGTTAGAGTCTGAGTTGGTTAGAGTATAGATTTACAAGTGACTTTGGTTTAATTCCAACTTACTTGTTGCTTATAGGTTACCAGACTCGTCCCGAGCCATTCGTAACCCCCAGTCGCTCAGGCAAGTTTTCTACCCGTTATACTGTTGTTGTGATGTATATGTGTATATGCATGATCCTGCGATAAATGCATATTTGTTATTAGCAAATTCTTGCGATATATTGTAGCATGCTGATATGGTATATATATGCATGCCTGTTTCGTATTCTTGCCATATATATCTGTTGGTTCATTTGATAATACCTATGCTAGAGAATAACAGTAATTTGCATATACCCATAGTATAGGGACCCAAAGGTGAAAACATTTTCTAAAACCGGGAGTCGAGGATCCCGAGTAGATTTTTATATATATATATTTATATATATATATGGTTATAGTTTTTAAAACTATTAATCGAATAAAGTTTATTCGATAACTTTATTTTATTAATGAATATTATCTTGAATATTCATTCGAGGACTTATGACTCCTTTATATTATTTATTGAATATTACTTGGATATTCATTTGAGGATGTATGACTCCTTTATTTTATTTAATGAATATTATTTATAATATTCATTCGAGGTATTATGACTCCGCTTATTATTTATTAATATTCTTTGTTTTATTAAAGAATAATGTTCGATAATCAAACTTACTTTTGGTATTCAAATAAAGATATTACTTTTGTATAAGTATATCTTTGATTATTTATTATTCATTTCAAGTATAAGTTTTAAAACTTCTACTTCAATTATTTTTATAAAGATTATTCTTTATGGGAATATTATTTAAATAATAATATTCAGATATTTTCTAATATATTGGGACTGATTTACCTTGTTAAATCAGCATCACTCCAAACATTCTTAAAAATGTTTTGCGAGTCTTCAAAATGATTTTTAAAAGTTAGAGCGGATCCCAAAACTCATTTTTATATTTAAGATCCTCCTTTCGAAGGGGATTTAAATACTCGCTCAAAACCTGAGGGATCCGGCTCTGTGGTGTGTTTTATATTCGCAACAAGGTTGCTGTTTTGATAAATGAATTGATTACTTACCCAACACTCGGGAAGTAAAATTCTTGGAACAAGTTAATCCATTAACAGGCATCTCCTGGGAAATATCGGTGAGTTTTCCTTTCCAACTAGATACGACTTCTTGGTGGAGCCGTATCAACAAGTTTCTACTTGGGGAAAGTGGGGACGAGCTTTACGTTTCAGAGTCATGGATTTCATCTGAACTAGGAGTGGCGTAAGTGGCCGAGTAGCGCCGGCCCAGCCTTATTATATTGGCCCAAATGGCCTGGAAGTTCCGCTAAGGCGGTCCATTCCTTAGGAGTTCAGTGTTCGGTTGACAAGTAAATCCGACAGGTTCTCCTCTACATGTAGAAAATGGTGGGGTTGTACTACTACGACTGATCATCGTAAGTGGTCTTCCTGGCGCGGCAAACTCCCGTAATGAGTTCATCATCCAATTGGATAATTTCTGCAACACTACCCAGAGCACTTCGATAAAAAGGCTACGGTTGGGCGATTGTTGAGTGTTGGCAGGGTCAAGTTTTCAAAATGATGTTTACATCAAATGAAGTATCTCATAACTTCATTTTATTTTGATGATATTTTAAAGGTTGAATCTATTCAAGTATTATCTTGTAGTCTCATCTATGTGATGAACTTTTGAACTAATTATAACTTCAACGGTGGTAGTTCAAGTAGTATTTGGAAAAGATATAAGTATATTGGAGTATCTTGTAACTTCATCTTTTGAACTTATATCTAGTAAATGATTATTTTATGCATGACACAGATTTTCAGAAAAACGTTGAGACAAGGTTAGATATATGAGATCACCTTGCAACGATATTTTTATACAGTTATACACTGGAACTCTGTGTGTATTATGCATGGAAGAGGACTTCCCATATTTTGAAAAGTATATATGTATATATATATACTGAATATTTTGCGACTTCATCGCATTAAGATATCAACTTGGTTCATTTCTTTTGACCAAGACTTTCATGAGTACTATGAGAAGGCTCATATATTGTTAATCATTATACATATTATTTTGGTGGGCTTGCTGCTCACCCTTGCTTTCTTCTTTCATCACACAACATCAGATAGACAAGATGAACAGGACCAAGCTCCCAATTCGCGAGCGGATAGGAAACGTTCCGCAGTTTCCTATAGGCGTTGATGTCGCTGTAGCTGAGGTAGGAACTACCAATAGGCTAGGCTTTCAACTTTTGATGTATCAGATTATGTATATTTATGAATTGTAATCATGGCAAAGAAATGTAAATTTATTCAGAAACTTGTTTAAGGTGTATTGGCATATAATTGTGGAATAAAACGACTTGTGATTATTTTTGGATATTCATCTCTGAGGCTATAACTTGTGGTGTGTGTGTTTAATGGTGGGGTCACAGTACAGAGTAGTTGATTATTTATTAAGATTGGGTGTTGTTAAGGGAAATGGAACTCGTGACAACCCGGATCCTCGACCCCGGATTTGGGGGTGTTACAATGTACTTAAGATGATCAATTTGATTGAACGTCTTGGACAACTTGGTTTTGCCATGGATGGGGAGCTGAGCCAAGACTTGGTCTTGCAATCGCTTCCGAGTTCGTTCTCGCAGTTTGTTGTGAACTTTCACATGAATAAGTTGGATGTCAGCCTGCCTGAACTCCACAACATGTTGAAGACTGCGGAATCGAATTTTTCCCCTAAGAAGAGTTCTGTTCTTCTAATTGGTGAAGGTTCCAATCCTAAGAAAAGGAAGAGGAACTCTTCCAAGAAGAAGAAAGTAGGTGAGAAAATGCCGGTTCCACCAAAAGCTGAAGACCCCGAGAGCAAAATTGTTTGCTTTCACTGTAACAAGGTGGGGCACTGGAAGAGTAACTACAAGATTTACCTTGCAAAATTGAAGAAGAAGAAGGGTAGTGAGACTACCGCTTCTGATTCAGGTATGTTCATGATAGAAGTGAATATGTCATTAAATCAAATTTCTACTTGGGTATTCGATACCGCCTGTGGTTCTCATATCTGCAATTGTTGCAAGGACCAAGGAGAAGTAGGACTCTTGAGGAAGAGGAGGCGGTTCTTGATAAGTGGCATTTTATACCACTTAGAACGTCTTAAAATGGCTTAAATTGGTGTCTTGAAATCAAGTATTTTGTGTATTTGATGCGTTTTTCTAGTGTTTATGCATTTCAGGGTATTAGTTGCATTTTGGAGGAGGAATCATCAAGAATAAGCCTTGGCATGTGTTCACCTTTGCGAGAGGAAAAGAACGGGCAGATTACGGCGAAGAAACGGAGCAAACATGGAATTTTTCCAGAAGGGTCCTGCGCGCCCGCGCAGCAATGCTGAGCGGCCGCGCAGCAGCCTTGCGCGCCCGCGCAGAAATGCTGAGCGGCCGCGCAGGGTCGGGGAAAAAGATATATTATTTTAGACTTCTACTTCTGTTTGGCTTCCAACTTCTATGTAATCTGAGTTTTATGGGACTATTATATAGGTAGATTTGAGACGTTTTTCACAGAGTATTAAGAGGAGATTATGTTTTAGATTGTGTTTTGCAAGAAGCGAAGGAGATAAGGAAGAAGACCGATTTAGCACACAGCAACGAAGAGGAAGCATATATTCTTGTGATTCTTGTTTTGTTGTAACGTTGGATACTAGTTTTCTTGCTTTAACTTATTTACTCTTGTGACGTACTCTGTTTTAATATAATCAGTTTAGTTATTATTTTCTTGTGTTTGTTTATCATGATTTCATATGAACCCATGATGGCGATAAGTTCTATTATGGGCTAATCGTGATCATGGGGTTGCAACGGATTTATTATGGAATTCTTTAGTTAATTGTTTAATACTTTAGTATGTGATGATTGCATGATATCTAGTATTGGTTGTGCGTATTCGTCTTATGTGCGTCGCGAACATATAAGATAGGGTGTTAATCTCTTGTGAAGCGACGGTGGATCTTGAGATTTAGAACTTGCCATGCTAGCATAGGTTCATGTACGTTGTGCATGATTAGTGGGTAACTCTAACAGTTTTATTTGCCCTATATAATCAAAAAAGGATAACTTGTGCTTAAATCGTTGTGTTGTCAATTTCTGTAGACATATAGGAACTCAACATAATTGATGACTATTCAACTTCTATCTTAATTGTGGATGTTTGGTAGAATGGTATTAGTACAATGAAAGTTGGCTTTTATCAGTTTCGTGTTATTCGATTAACATCATCACTGTCACATGCTAAAGGTAATAACTATGGCTATAGAAGGAAGTAATAATGAAGTTGTGATCTCATGAGTGTTTTATTATTGATAAATTGAAGTGTTAGTTAAGTGGTTAATTAAGTAGTTAATTATAGTTAATATTTAATCAACAATTTTAAGTGTTATTATCTTAACATTGAGAAGTAGTCATACATTGGTGAGTGAGTTAAATTAGACAATAAATTAGTCTGAGTCTCTGAGGGAACGAACTAGAAAGTATTCTATATTACTTGCGAACGCGTATACTTGCGTGAATATTAGTGCGTAATTTCGCCCTAACAAGTTTTTGGCGCCGCTGCCGGGGACTCGGCGTATTTGTTTAGTTTATGTACTTACCATCATTGGTCATTAGGACTCAGTGATTAGGACGTAGTAGTTAATTACTCTTTTCGGTTGTGTTTCAGGTACTTTAGCAAGCGTTTATGCAAACTCGTTCTCGTGCTCGCAAGAGGACCTTAGATACAGCTGAGGAGAAAGACGAAGTTCTTGATACACCGGAGAAGTTAGATTTTGAGGATTCGGATTCAGGAACTGAGCAGAAAGAACCAGTAAACATGGGAGATCGTATTGTTCAAGCTGATCCAGCTCTTATGGATTTTTCTCGGCCTAAAATTGATGACATTCAGTCAAGCATCCTTCATCCGGCTATTCAAGCTAACACCTTTGAAATCAAGCCGGGCACTATTCAGATGGTGCAGAATTCTGTTTCTTTTGGAGGAGCGGTAACTGAAGACCCCAACATGCACATAAGGAATTTTGTCGAGATCTGCAGCACTTTTAAGTATAATGGCGTGACTGATGAGGCTATCAAGTTGAGGCTCTTCCCATTCTCACTGAGGGATAAGGCTAAAGACTGTTTACATTCTGAACCAGCTGGGTCCATCACTACGTGGCAAGATCTTGCACAAAAGTTTCTGGTGAAGTTTTATCCAATGGCAAAGACTGCTGCTATGAGGAGTGCTCTCACTCAGTTTGCGCAGCAACCTACAGAATCTATGTGCGAGGCTTGGGAACGCTACAAGGAAATGTTGAGAAAATGTCCACATCATGGAATGCCGGATTGGATGGTAATCACTGGTTTTTATAATGGTTTGGGGGCCCAATCTCGGCCCATGCTCGATGCAGCAGCTGGAGGCGCCTTATGGGCTAAAAGCTATACTGAGGCGTATAATCTTATCGAGACGATGACTGCAAATGAACATCAGAACCCAACTCAGAGGATGACATCAGGCAAGGTAGCAGGTATTCTGGAAGTTGATGCAGCCACCGCTATTGCAGCCCAGCTCCAAGCGCTATCAATGAAGGTTGATTCTTTGGCTACGTATGGAGTTAATCAAATAGCTATGGTTTGTGAGCTTTGTGCAGGTTCTCATACTACGGATCAGTGTTCTCTTGTCAACGAATCTGTTCAATATGTGAATAATTATCAGCGACAACAGCAGCCTGTGCCAGCGACCTATCATCCTAACAACAGAAATCATCCAAATTTCAGCTGGGGGAATAATCAGAATGCTATTCAGCCACCATATCAGCAAGGAGTGAGTAAACAGTTTAACCCACCTGGATTCCAGCAACCACAGCAGTATGCTACAAGGCAATCATATCCTCAACAGGGAAGTGCAGCTGCACCTACTAGTGCTGATTTTGAGGAACTTAAGCTGTTGTGCAAGAGTCAGGCAGTTTCTATCAAGACCTTGGAAAATCAAATCGGTCAATTAGCCAATGCAGTGCTCAATCGTCAACCTGGCACTCTTCCCAGTGACACGGAAGTACCAGGAAAGAAGGAAGCTAAAGAGCAAGTCAAGGCTATTACCTTAAGGTCTGGAAAAGTAGCTGATGCTGAAAAGGCAAAAGAAGTCAAAGCTGAAGTTAGAGATGAAGAATTTAAGCAAAAGGAGAAAGCGGCGGAACCAAGGAAGACTACTGTTGAACACACTCTGCCTGAGGCTAATACAGGGGAGAAACAGCTCTATCCTCCACCACCTTTTCCTAAGAGATTGCAGCAACAAAAGCTGGATAGACAGTTCGGGAAGTTTCTGGAGGTGTTCAAGAAACTTCACATCAATATACCTTTCGCTGAGGCTCTGGAACAAATGCCTAGTTATGCGAAGTTTATGAAGACTATTCTTTCAAGGAAGGTGAAACTGGATGACCTTGAAACCGTTGCTCTCACGGAAGAATGCAGCGCTGTTCTGCAGCAAAAGTTACCACCAAAACTGAAAGATCCAGGAAGCTTCACCATTCCTTGCACCATTGGCAATCTAACTTTTGACAAGTGCCTTTGTGATTTGGGAGCAAGCATTAATCTGATGCCCTTGTCGATCTTTAAAAAGATGGATCTGCCTGATCCAAAACCAACATACATGTCGCTACAATTGGCTGACCGTTCCATTACTTACCTAAGGGGCATAGTTGAGGATGTGCTTGTCAAGGTGGATAAGCTCTTCTTTCCTGCAGATTTTATTATTCTGGATTTTGAGGAAGATAAGAAGATTCCCATAATCTTGGGGAGGCCTTTCTTGGCTACTGGCCGTACCTTGATAAATGTGCAAAAAGGGGAACTTACTATGCGGGTCCAAGATCAGGATGTGACCTTCAACGTATTCAAGGCAATGAAATTCCCGACAAAAGATGAGGAGTGCTTAAAAGTGGATGTGATTGATTCTGCGGTTACTTCGGAACTCGATCACATGCTAATGTCTGATGCATTGGAAAAGGCCTTAGTGGGGGATTTTGACAGCGATGATGAAGATAGCAACGAGCAATTACAATATCTGAACGCTTCTCCATGGAAGCAAAAGCTCGACATACCATTTGAATCTCTTGGTACTTCTGACCTTAAGAATGCTGAAGGGAAGCTCAAACCATCAATAGAGGAAGCACCTACCTTGAAGCTTAAACCATTACCTGAACACTTGAGGTATGCTTTTTTAGGTGATTCATCTACGTTACCTGTTATTATTTCAGCTGACCTTTCAGGTAGTGAGGAAGACAAGCTCTTAAGGATTTTGAGAGAATTCAAATCGGCTATAGGATGGACCATAGCAGACATCAAGGGGATAAGTCCTTCATATTGTATGCATAAAATTCTGCTAGAGGAAGGAAGTAAGCCAACCGTGGAACAGCAGCGAAGACTGAACCCGATCATGAAGGAGGTGGTGAAGAAAGAAATTCTGAAATGGCTAGATGCAGGCATCATTTATCCTATTTCTGACAGCTCGTGGGTGAGCCCCGTGCAATGTGTACCTAAGAAAGGAGGTATCACTGTGGTCGCAAATGAAAAGAATGAGCTCATCCCTACTCGAACAGTTACAGGATGGAGAGTATGCATGGATTATAGAAAATTGAACAAAGCCACAAGGAGGGATCACTTTCCTCTTTCATTTATTGATCAAATGCTTGACAGATTGGCGGGACATGAGTATTTTTGTCTTCTGGATGGTTATTCCGGGTATAATCAGATTTGTATTGCACCAGAGGATCAGGAAAAGACTACCTTCACTTGTCCATTTGGCACATTTGCTTTTCGAAGAGTTTCGTTTGGGTTATGTGGCGCCCCGACCACCTTTCAGAGATGTATGATGGCTATATTCTCTGACATGATTGGAAATAACGTCGAAGTGTTCATGGATGACTTCTCCGTCTTTGAACACTCATATGATGAATGTTTGAATAATCTGCGCGCCGTACTCAAAAGATGCGTGGAAACTAATTTGGTGCTCAATTGGGAGAAATATCATTTTATGGTGCGTGAAGGCATTATCCTTGGGCATAAGGTCTCTAACAAAGGTCTGGAGGTGGACAAGGCCAAGGTGGGAGTCATTGAAAATCTTCCCCCACCTAATTCGGTGAAAGGAATCCGTAGTTTTCTCGGTCATGCGGGTTTTTATCGGCGATTCATCAAGGACTTTTCAAAGATATCTAAGCTGTTGTGCAATTTACTTGAGAAAGATGTGCCTTTTAAATTTGATGATGAATGTTTGGCAGCATTCGAGACTCTCAAGGAGAGTTTGATCACGGCACCAGTTATTACAGCACCAGATTGGACAGAACCGTTTGAGATGATGTGTGATGCAAGTGACTATGCGGTAGGTGCAGTTCTGGGACAGCGCAAGAAAAATCTCTTCCATGTGGTCTACTATGCGAGTAAGACTTTAAATGGGGCCCAATTGAACTACACCACTACTGAGAAGGAGCTTTTGGCTATAGTCTTTGGCTTTGAGAAATTTCGATCTTATCTGCTTGGTACGAAAGTGACAGTATTCACTGATCATGCAGCTATTCGCTATTTGGTTTCTAAAAAGGATTCGAAGCCGAGACTCATTCTTTGGGTGCTTTTACTTCAAGAATTTGAGTTAGAGATCAAAGATAGAAAAGGTACTGAGAATCAAGTAGCTGACCATCTCTCTAGGTTGGAGAATCCCAATTCTACTTCACAAGATAGGACGTTAATCAATGAATCTTTTCCGGATGAGCAGTTGTTTGTAATTCAGGAGGAAGAACCATGGTTTGCAGATATTGTAAACTATCTTGTCAGCAATATAATGCCTCCTAATTTGACATCCGCTCAAAAGAAGAAGTTTCTGCATGAGGTGAAGTGGTATATATGGGATGAACCATATTTGTTTAGACAGGGAGCTGACCAGATCATCAGGAGATGTATCCCGTTCTGTGAGACAGAGGGGATATTACGAGACTGCCATTCCACGGTTTATGGTGGACACTATGGAGGTGAGAAGACGACAGCTCGTATTCTGCAAGCAGGTTTTTTCTGGCCTACTTTGTTCAAGGATGCTCATCAGTTTGTTTTAAGGTGTGATCGTTGCCAAAGAGTGGGAAATTTGTCAAGGAAGGATGAGATGCCATTAAATGTGATGCTTGAAGTCGAGGTCTTTGATGTATGGGGAATCGATTTCATGGGGCCTTTTATCTCGTCTTGCAATAATCAGTACATCTTGCTGGCAGTCGATTATGTCTCAAAATGGGTCGAAGTTAAAGCTTTACTGACAAATGATGTAAAGGCAGTGCTAAATTTTCTTCATAAGCAAATTTTCACAAGGTTTGGAACACCTCGGGTAATCATAAGTGATGAAGGATCGCATTTTTGCAACCGTAAGTTCACTTCTATGATGCGGCGTTATAATGTGAATCATCGAGTAGCTACTGCCTATCATCCGCAAACAAATGGTCAAGCGGAAGTGTCTAACAGAGAGATAAAGCGCATTCTAGAGAAGGTTGTTTGTCCGTCAAGGAAGGATTGGTCTTTAAAGCTCGATGAAGCTGTTTGGGCTTACAGAACAGCATACAAAACTCCACTGGGGATGTCACCGTTTCAGTTGGTGTACGGTAAGGGATGTCATCTACCGGCGGAGCTTGAGAATAAGGCCTACTGGGCATTGAAGAAATTGAACCTGGATTTAGAGGCAGCTGGTAAGAAAAGAATGCTTCAGCTTAATGAACTTGATGAATTTCGACTTCAAGCATACGAGAATAACAAAATGTATAAGGAAAAGGTGAAGAGGTGGCACGATAGGAAGCTACATCCTAAGTTATTTGTGCCAGGGCAACAAGTTCTGTTATTCAACTCTCGGCTCCGACTTTTTCCTAGGAAGTTGAAATCAAGGTGGTCTGGACCTTTTATTGTCAAAACTGTGTTTCCACATGGAGCGGTGGAAATTTTTGAGAATGATTCGGACCAAGCATTCAAGGTTAACGGTCAGCGGTTGAAGCACTACTATGGGGACATGGCAAACCGAGAGGTGGTTAGTGCCATTTTGTTGACTACTTGAGAAAGGTACGGAACGTCAAGCTAATGACGAAAAAGAAGCGCTGCATGGGAGGCAACCCATGAATTGTTGTTACAGGACCCCTTAGAAGTTAATAACCTATCCAAAAACACAAAAAAATCAGAAAAAAGGGGCTGAATTTTTTTTTTTCCAGAGACCCTCTGCGCGCCCGCGCAGCTATGCTGAGCGGCCGCGCAGCTTTCTGCGCGCCCGCGCAGAAATGCTGAGCGGCCGCGCAGGGGTCGAGTTCTAAAAAATTTTTTACAGTTCAGAAAAAAAAAACACACAAAAACCCATCACAGCCCATAAACCCACAAATTCTTTTCCCATTACCCCATGATTTTATCCTTCAACCCCACTCCTAATCTAATTTAACCTACTCCACACCCTATATATACATACACCTATCCCACATATCTCCCACAAACTTCCTACACTTAAACCCTCTCATAAACATCAAAAATCAGTTCTTACACACTTTTATTCACAAATCAATGGCACCCAAGAGAGCACGCACTATTGACAGCAGCATCACAGTTCCTACTGCTGATTCATCAAGGGGTACTGCTGCAAGGCCTCGGTTAACTGACAGAGCCGCGGAGGAGGAGTACACTAGGCTGTTGGGGAAGCCGATTCTGAAGGAGAGGGGGTTTTTACCATCAGGGATGGATGGTGAGTTGTTGCCCATGATTGCAGAGAAGGGGTGGATAGCTTTTTATGAGTCACCCGAAGCAGTACCGATGAGTGTTGTTCGCGAGTTCTACGCGAACGCGAAGGCTGAAAAGAATGGGTTTTCTGTGGTTCGTGGGCTGACGGTTGATTATCATCCTGCGGCGATTCGCCGTGTGATTGGACAGCGAGAGAGAAAGCCCGAGGAGGAGAACTGGAATGAAAAGACTGCTGAGGACTTTGACTTGGATTTGATTTGTGCGACTCTCTGTCGACTGGGCACAGTTTGGAACCGCAGTCTAGCCAATAATGAGTATCGTCACTTTCCGGCGATCGCCATGAACAGGTATGCCCGTGCATGGAATGCATTTATATGTGCTAATATTTTGCCTTCTTCACATGCACACGAGGTCACAGTTGAGAGAGCACAGTTGTTGTGGGGAATTCTGCATGAGGAATACTATATGGACCTTGGTGAGTTTATCTACCAAGGAATTCTGAAGTTTTTGAGGGGAGCAAAGCATATGAACATCCCTTATGCATCCACGGTTACAAAGCTATGCCGAGCAGTAGGAGTGAACTGGCCGGCTCATGAGCAGTTGCAGTTGCCAGCAGCTCCGATAGATTCTGGCACTCTGAATGGGATGCAGGAGTGGACCGGTGGTGAGCCTGAGGAGCATGGGCTGGGTTATCGTCTTCCAGGAGGGCGTCCAGCACGAGGTGCTACTATGGCCAGGCCAGGGCATGGTGAGGCTAGTTCTTCGAGAGCTCAGGAGGGTGCTGGGATGGGTGATGCCCAGTATAGGAGGCTTTCACGGCGGATGGATGCCATGTATGAGACGCAGAGCAGGTTTGCTCAGGAGCTCACCCTTGCGTTAGGGACTGCTTTTCGAGGCCTTGGAGCTGATATCCAGTGGCCAGTTTTTGGTGAGGACTCTGCATACCCGCCGCCTGATACTCCACCCACTGAGGGTGATGATGATGATGACTCCGAGTAGGTATACCCTGTGTTCCTTTCTACTACCTTCACTGGGGACAGTGAAGATTTTAAGTTTGGGGGTGGTAGTTAAGGAATATTTTTTGTGTGTCATATAGCTGCATATTCATGATAGTTAGTTCATATAGTTACATAATTTTTGCCATATAGTTTTTTTTATATATAGCTTTATTTGTTTGTCATATCATATAGCTCATGCATATACCATGATCCCTTTTGCAATGATTTATCGACTGAATTGTGATATTGATGCGAGTGTAGTGATAACATTAAAGTGTTATTAAGTTGTGTAGGTTGGTATGCATGCTAGAAGCACTTGTATTGTCACTAAGTCTTAGAGAATGCTTAAGGACTAGATTGTTGTTATGATCTGATTATTTTCGAGGATAATCTATTTATTATGCTTAGAATTTGATAATAGGTTCTTAGTGGTAAAGGCATGAAAAAGAAAAAAAAATGGAGTAAAAATGGAATTTGTTGCTAGTTGTGGCTAGACGTCAAATGGCTAGTAGCCGGCTCGCATGTTATGCGAGTAGTCTAGGGTTGAGCAAGATGGAGCGAAACGCACTTGCTCAGAGAAAAAAAAAATTTTTTTGCATAATTGATCAAGAGTGGGCTCTTTGGTATTCGAGTTATTAAGTTCTTAGGGGACTTTGTGCCTAGTGACCTAAGGCTTTTAGAGTCTGGGATCCGCTAACCTAACGCTCGTTACATGGATACCATTGTATAAGTCTTTTGTGGACCTCACTCATTGCACGGTCAAATAAGCATTTGAGTTGTAAATAAAAAGCACGATTCCGTAGTAAGCTCCAGAGTTCTTATAGTGTTGTATATCACTTTGTGCCTAGAATTTTTATTCTTTGTATAATCGTAGGATTGCCTTGAGGATAGTCTAGTCATAGTAATTGGTCTAGTTCCAAAGCATATCTGTTAAGCATTTGCACACACCACGTTTCTGGCTGTATGTCCGTTTGCATGAGTTTATTGATCTTTAGTATCTAACTGCATTCGTTGAGACGTGATAATTTGGTTGGTTAATTGTAGTAAGGGGGATCGTTGCATTTTCATATAGATTGCATTCATGCATATTTTTATTTGTTTTGAGTCTGTGACGCTTGAGGACAAACATCGATTTAAGTTTGGGGGTGTGATAAGTGACATTTTATACCACTTAGAACATCTTAAAATGGCTTAAATTGGTGTCTTGAAATCAAGTATTTTGTGTATTTGATGCGTTTTTCTAGTGTTTATGCATTTCAGGGTATTAGTTGCATTTTGGAGGAGGAATCATCAAGAATAAGCCTTGGCATGTGTTCACCTTTGCGAGAGGAAAAGAACGGGCATATTACGGCGAAGAAACGGAGCAAACATGGAATTTTTCCAGAAGGGTCCTGCGCGCCCGCGCAGCAATGCTGAGCGGCCGCGCAGCAGCCTTGCGCGCCCGCGCAGAAATGCTGAGCGGCCGCGCAGGGTCGGGGAAAAAGATATATTATTTTAGACTTCTACTTCTGTTTGGCTTCCAACTTCTATGTAATCTGAGTTTTATGGGACTATTATATTGGTAGATTTGAGACGTTTTTCACAGAGTATTAAGAGGAGATTATGTTTTAGATTGTGTTTTGCAAGAAGCGAAGGAGATAAGGAAGAAGACCGATTTAGCACACAGCAACGAAGAGGAAGCATATATTCTTGTGATTCTTGTTTTGTTGTAACGTTGGATGCTAGTTTTCTTGCTTTGACTTATTTACTCTTGTGACGTACTCTGTTTTAATATAATCAGTTTAGTTATTATTTTCTTGTGTTTGTTTATCATGATTTCATATGAACCCATGATGGCGATAAGTTCTATTATGGGCTAATCGTGATCATGGGGTTGCAACGGATTTATTATGGAATTCTTTAGTTAATTGTTTAATACTTTAGTATGTGATGATTGCATGATATCTAGTATTGGTTGTGCGTATTCGTCTTATGTGCGTCGCGAACATATAAGATAGGGTGTTAATCTCTTGTGAAGCGACGGTGGATCTTGAGATTTAGAACTTGCCATGCTAGCATAGGTTCATGTACGTTGTGCATGATTAGTGGGTAACTCTAACAGTTTTATTTGCCCTATGTAATCAAAAAGGGATAACTTATGCTTAAATCGTTGTGTTGTCAATTTCTGTAGACATATAGGAACTCAACATAATTGATGACTATTCAACTTCTATCTTAATTGTGGATGTTTGGTAGAATGGTATTAGTACAATGAAAGTTGGCTTTTATCAGTTTCGTGTTATTCGATTAATATCATCACTATCACATGCTAAAGGTAATAACTATGGCTATAGAAGGAAGTAATAATGAAGTTGTGATCTCATGAGTGTTTTATTATTGATAAATTGAAGTGTTAGTTAAGTGGTTAATTAAGTAGTTAATTATAGTTAATATTTAATCAACAATTTTAAGTGTTATTATCTTAACATTGAGAAGTAGTCATACATTGGTGAGTGAGTTAAATTAGACAATAAATTAGTCTGAGTCTCTGAGGGAACGAACTAGAAAGTATTCTATATTACTTGCGAACGCGTATACTTGCGTGAATATTAGTGCGTGATTTCGCCCTAACAGTTCTACTGATGGGAAATGGAGCAAGAGTTGCTGCTGTAGATGTAGAATCATTTCATTTACATAGGCCTACGGGCAAGACTATTGTTTGAAATAATTGTTATTTTGTTCCCTCGATTGTGAGGAATATTATTCCCATGTTAGACTTGGCTGGATTTTCATTTATTATTGAGAATAATGAATGTTCTATTCTTAGAGATAATATTCTTTATGGACGTGGTACTTTAAATAATGGTCTGTATATATATGACATAATTTACTTCAGATCGAACAAACTAATAAAAGAAAAGGGATGATAAAAATCTCACTTCATAGTGGCACTGCAGTCTCCATTTAATGGACATGGAGAGAGGGCTGCAGATTTGCTAGGAATGGTACACACAGATGTATGTGGACCAATGTCTACGCAAGCCATGGGTGGATTTTCATACTTCATTACTTTCATAGATGATAGATCTGGATTCGGATATGTGTTTGATGAAACACAAGTCTGAGGCCTTTGAAAAGTTCAAAGAGTATAAGTATGAAGTGGAGAAACAACCAAACATAGTATTATAATTCTTCGATCAGATCGAGGTGGTGAATACTTTAATGGAGTGTTTCTAGATTATCTCAAAGTAAATGGTATAGTCTCCCAGTGGACTCCTCCAGATTGGAATCTGAAAGGAGAAATCGAACTTTGTTAGACATAGTTCGGTCCATGATGAGCTATGCAAATCTTCCAGTATTCCTATGGGGTTATGCATAGGAAACCTCAGCATATTTACTGAATAAGGTGCCTTCCAAAATCTGTTCCTCAAACTTCGTATGAGATATGGAAAGAAAGGAAACCGAGTCTTAAACACGTTAAGATTTGGGGATTTCCAGCTTATGTCAAGTAAGTTGACCCAGATAAGCTGGAATATTGATCCGTAAAATGTAGTTTTGTGGGATATCCTAAAGAGACTTTAGGGTATTACTTTTACACCGATCATCGGGTGTTTGTCTCCAGACATGCTACCTTCTTGGAAAAGGAGTTTATCCTTTAAGGAAACAGTGGGAGCAAAATTGAACTTGATGAAGTTCAAGAAGCACAAACTACTACGGATCAAGTGGAAACACCTGTTCTGACTGAACAAACTTTTGTGGAATAGCCCATTCGTAGGTCAGGGAGAGTGTCTCGCCAACCTGAGAGGTAATATGGCCTTGTCATTGAGAATGACAATGAGTTGTCGATCATTGATGATGACGACCCTGTAACCTATAATGAGGCTATGAGTAGTGTTGACTCAGAGAAATGGCATAGTGCCATGAAATCCAGAATGGAATCTATGTATACGGTATACAAAAGATAGATTATAGCAGATGGCCAGGTGGAGACCTTTAAGGCCAGGCTTGTGGCAAAAGGATTCAAACAAAGGCAATGGATTGACTTTGATGAAACCTTTTACCTGTAGCCCTGTTAAAATCAGTTCGGATTTTGCTTGCGAATGCTGCTTACTACGACTATGAGATCTGGCAATTAGCCAGATGGTTTTCTTTCCAAGAGAAATGAAAACCTAGTGTGTAAGCTGCTGCGAACCATATGTGGTTTAAAGCAAGCTTCTCGAAAGATGGAACATTCGTTTTGATGAGACAATCAAAGAGTTTGATTTTATCAAAAAACGCAGATGAACCATGCGTCTACAAAAGGGTTAGTGGGAGTGCGGTAACATTTCTTATATTGTATTGAATTAGAGTTGACACACATAACAACATAGCAGACCCACTCACAAAGCTACTTTATGAAAGTCATTTTGATCGTCAAGATGGGTATTAGATACCAGAGTGATTGGCTTTAGTACAAGTGGGAGATTGAAAGGAATATGTCCTAAGTCCAATCGTGTATTAGGATTTAGGAATAACTTTTATGTAATCTGTTTTGATTTCATTGATATTAATAAAGATTTGTTTTGTTTTTATTACGGGCTTTATCTATTTAAGTGTTTAAATAAGATATACCATAGTTTAGAGTAAAGCTTTTTATGGATTATGATGAGATCATAATAGTGAGACCTAAAAAGATGATAACTCTAAACTTAAATAGTTCCTGGTCATAGGATTACTAACTGGTAATTAATAATCCGCAAAGATCGGTACATACTATGCTTGCTTCATTATGAAGGATGTCTGTTCTCATAGACATTTGTGTGGTGACACTATAGCTAGTATGTAGGTGCTTATTATGGAATAAGTTCACTGAACATGACTCGCCCAGCTGAACAACTGACGGAGTTCACTCACGTGTCAGCAGTTGTTCGCTTAGTGATAGTTGTACAAGTATCCTTAGACTTGAGGTCATCATAGTCATCTTGTGTACACTGAACTATGCTTTGGTTTAGTTCTTAGTCTCCAGGGACAATTATTAGGGCTCTTCTGGGTATAGGAATTTGTACACGAAGATAGTGTATGATCAATAAAGGATCTACCCCTTCCAGTGAAGGAAGCGAATGTTCAAGGCTGATCCACTTATGCTAGTTCAGGAATCTCTGGCCAGAGTAAATGAAATTAGAAAGGAGTTTCTAATTTGCATAGAACTACACATAGTAAATGGTAAGCAAGTGATTGAATTAGATAGGCTTGACACGAGATCCATGCCTTGTATTTAATCGGGACATTGTAGGGTAGAAGGAGTTTATTGTACGGTAACTATTCACTGAATATGTTCTTGGTATTCTAAGCAGTGAATTCATATTATCCAGATAGTCGCGATATGCTGAGAAGTATCCCTCACGATGTAGAATAAATGTGATTAATTAATTAATCATATTTAATAAATTAGAGAATTTATATAAATAATGATAAAATAGTTTTATTATTATTTATTTCTACTACCGGCTTAATATTGAACCTACAGGGTCACACCATAAAAAGAGAATGATTTAATGGTGGAGGAATTAATTAATAATGGCTAATAATTATTTATTTATGAAATAAATAATTAATTGGCAAATTTAATAATTGATTAAATGAGATTTAATTGATTATAAATTAATTAAGAAAAGTTCTTAATATTATTAATTAAAGATTTAATTTTTGGAAATTAAATCAAGAGAGAGAATTATTTTTAAAGTGTTTAGAAAAAGGATTAATAATTAAAAGGTGTTTTAATTATTAATGAGAATAATAAATGGGATAATAATAATATTATTTATGGGAAAATTTCAGCTGAAAATTTTGCCTATAAATACACTATTATAGACCCTAATTTTATTCCAACCCCATCGAACCCGAAAACCCAAAAAGTTTGGAAAACCCAATTCTCTCCACCTCCTTCCTCCTCCTTAACATCGTTTTCTTGGTGGATACCGGTGGAGTGCTTCACACTTGAGGAGCAACTGCTAAGGATCTCTGATCGTTGTCTCCGAATTATTTTAAAAGGTTAGATTCGATCCCTCGAATTTTTATTCACGATTTATATGCTTTTATATGGATTTTATATGTGTAAAAGTGTTTTGCCATGACCCCGCTGCGTTAAAAATCCAACATCAACAAGTTCTGACGTTTTGGCGGACTGGGCACTTTGATGATGGTGGTAAACATGGCACTCCCAGTATTGTTTTTGAAGTGGGTGATTCATCTTATGCAGTCACTCCTGGTACAATACGCAAAGCTCTACATCTCCCAGAAAATTGTACTTTTTCAACTCCAGAGGAATCAGCACTTCAGGAGTTAATGGCTGATTTGGGATATGAAAAGAGTTTGGCAAAGCTTGGGCAGTTAAAAAGGGCTAATATCAGAAGAGAATGGAGTTTCTTCTTTGACTGTATCACCAAAGCTTTTGGGAACAATTGTTCGAATTTTGATGCTATCCCAATTCTGAGTCAGCACATAGGGTATGCTATTATCCATCAAACTCATTTTGATTTTGCAACTGGAATAATTGGTTTTATTGGGGATAGGATGACAGAGGATAGAAATGTTGTCTATTTTGCTAGATTCTGTCAACTTATATATACTTTTTGTACTGATGAACCTCAATTAACCAGTTCCTCAACCCCACCTTTTAGAGTTGCAAAACGATACTTTAATGATCTGGTAAATGCTGATACTAAGAAAACAGTGGTTAGACCATTACAGATTCCTCAGTCTGTAAAACAGATCCTAGTAAATGCTGATCCTGATACTTATAGATCTGTTTACTCTGATGTCCAACCAACCACAAACACCCAAAAACCATCATCCTCAGCACCTACCACTCATACTACTCAACCTACCCTCAGGACTTATCTCAAATCCTATCTCTCTACTTCACAGACTGTTCAACCCTCATCCTCCAAGCCAAAGAGGACAAAAACTATTCCTCAAACACCTCAAAAGAGGAGGAGGACTGTACTGAGAGATGAATCTGATACTGAGGAACAGGTTCCTTCTTCAGAACCTATTGTAGGTGAAGCTGAGAAAGTGACTTCTCAGAAGGATTCTGGAATTGGGGGATCTAGGCTTCTCAAACGGCTTAGAAGAATGACAGTTCCTGAAACTCCCAAGGAATCCAAATCAACAAAGAGATACAAGAAATAGAGGGCAAAAAGGCCAGTTTCAGATGATGAAGAGGAAGCAGCTAAGGAAGGGGATCAGGAATCTCTGATCTCACAAGACAAGGAATTTGCTCCAGTCACTTCTTCTCCATCAACTCCATCTCAAGAAGCTGTTTCTGAAAAGGCTAACACACCTTCTGTGTCTTCTGTTGATCCAGGCACAAGTGCTGATATTGATGTTCAAAACTTGGTTGTGCCTGCAGTACTTCTCTTAGAAGCTCCAACAGCAAATAATCCTTTCATAACACCTGTTACTGATGTTGTTCAAACTCCAGAGTTATCAACAATACCTTCTCTACATCACGATGCTGATGATCAGAATTTAGGTGAACATCAGGATATGGCTGTTGATCAGAACTTAGAACAAGATCAGCAATTAGAGGATGCTGAAGCCTCCATTGCTACTCACACTGTTGTCTTATCAGAAGATACTGATTCTTTAAGTTCTGATGCTGCAAATGCTGGAGATACTGGTGATGCTGCTCCAACTATAGATGCTGATGAAGCAGGTCCTTCAGGACATACTCCTCAACAGACTCTTCCTAAGTCTGAACTGGTTAAGAAGTTTGTTACCGGGGAAGCACCAGTACCTTGGAGTGAAACTCCTGCAGGTCAGGAGTGGACTAAGGAATGGAACTCAGTTTCATGTGTTCCAACTGAAAAGCATCTTGCTGAGCACTTGACTAAAGCTGATGAAATGTTAAATTCTGATGATTTCAAAACTCAGCTTAGAGTCACTGCATTGAGTACTAAACATTTACAAGGTCTTCATTCAACTACTCATGCAGAGCTACACAAGATTCAGGAAAACTTTATCAAACAGGAACAAGTTTGGAAAATTGATAAGAAAAAGTTCTTCCAACCTACCATTGACAGGATTGCTTATATTGAGAAGACTCAAGATCATCAACAAGCTCAGATTGATGAAATTCTGAAAAATCAAGCTTCTCAGCAATCACAACTAACTGAAATCCAATCCTCAGTGAAATTGCTTATCTCTCTTCTACTACCTGCTGATGCCAAAAAGGGGGAGAAAGTGATTAAGTCCAAATGCAAGACTGACAAGACGCTGACAGGAAAGGATAATGGAAAAGATGATCAAGGAAGCTCTGGAATGGGTAGAGGTCATAGTCAAGGTAGAGGATTCACATCAAGACAAGCTAGTCACAGGACAAGTTCTGATACTGGGAAGAGAATAAGTTCTGCTACTGGTAAAAGGCTAAGTTCTGATGAACTTTTAGATCTTGATGAGGAAATGTCAAGACAATTATTTTTTCAGGAAAATCCATGAATGGACTTGGAAAGTTTAAAGGAAGAAGAAGCCAGACTTAAATTAGAGAAAGTCACATCTAAATCTGAAGCTTCTGGTAAAAAGTCACTTCCAAAACTCAAAGGCATTGTGATCAAAGAAAGGACACATACTGAAGCAACATTGGCTAGATCACAACCACAGGTAGATCCAAGATCCAAGGGTAAAGAAAAGGTTAGTGAACCTATCAAGGTTTATGTACCTCCTGAGGATGAAGAAATTACTGATGAAAAGAATGATCTTGCTCTGACTTCAAGAAAAGTTCTTAAAACAACCTCTGACATGGCTCAAGTTGTTCAGAGTCAAGAAATTATAAGTTCTGATATTCAGAAGAAGCAAGTAACCTTTGACATAGCTCAAGTTAACTTGATATCAGAAGATAGATCAAAGACACTCCTACCAGGATTCACTAAAGCAAAACAGACTCAATCTTTGAAGACTACTGCAAGTGGTTTTGAAGCAAGAGTAGTTACTGGAAAGGAAGCAAGAGTAGTTACTGGAAAGGAAGCAAGAGATAAAACTAGATTGGGAAGTGCTGATGAAAGAAGAGTACACAACACTACCAATGATCCAACTTCCTTGAGTGAACCAGGTATTGGAGCAACTCCTGAGAGATTGAATCAACTGGAATCTGTACAGATGGTTTACCATACCTACTTGAAAGAATACATCTTGTTATATTTCATGACAGATGGTAGGGTTTTCATATAAGACAAAATGCCATTCCATTGAAGTATTTTGAAGAATTGGAGCATGTACTTTTCTTACTTCAAGTGAATGACAGAATAACAGAAACTGCTGCAAACTACTTAAAAGAACAGATTCAGAGACAGAAAAGGCTTTATTCTATTAAGTCTGACAACACATATGTTCCAAAGTACAGAGATCACAATGGTGATATTGTTGATATGAAGCCTAATACTGCACAGATCAGAACATATCTTGGTATTAAGGGACTTGAATTCAATCTAGATTCTGACAAAGCCTATGTCATAAGACTAGATCAGGAGTTGAGAAAAGCAAATATCAATGATCTCAGAGCTGCAATCTTTCAAACTGGTGAAGATACTGCAGAGCTTAAAGATGCCAAAAGGAGAATGATTGATGAACTCAGATATGCTGAGAAATGTTTGTTGAAGAACTATCTCAGAACAACTCCTGACATCAGAGAGATCAGATGATGAAGCCAAGTCGAAGATCTACAACTGCTTAAATTCTGATATTTGTACAGACTGAAGTTGTTATCAGAAGTTGAATATTGGTAAAGCTTTAAGGACTGTAAGTTGTAGTTATCTAGTCTAATTCTCATGCATTTGTACTTAATGTTTTTGACATCATCAAATATCTGTTAAACTTGTATATTATGCTAATTTACAAGTTGGGGGAGATTGTTAGATATATTTGATAATGTCATGGCTAATATTATTTATGTTTAGATTTCAGATCTTACTTAACAGGACAAATCAGTACTTAACTGTTGATCAGTACTTATACTGGAAGTCAGGACTTAAGGATATCAGTACTTATATTATCAGGAGATAATCATCAGAAGTTAGATATCAGAACTTAAGTGCTGAAGGATGATCAGAGAAGGACAGTAGCTGATTAAAGGAAAGAAGATCGAGATAAACATAAGAAGAGATATGCATGAAGAAGGAATTCCGTGAAGAATGGAATACTTGGAAGAAAAGATATCTGATTGATATATTTTAGAAAGCAGAATTATATTCCATATCAATTAGCGATTATCTTGTAACTGTGTAGTATATAAACACAAACATAGGGTTTACACTATAAGTGTTATCATATATTCGAGAAGTTTATTCATTATAACCCTAGCAGCTCTCGTGATATTTGTTCATCACTGAGAGGTAACAGTTCCATACTGTAACAGAGTTTATTATTTCAATAAAGTTTGTTTTCTGTTACTTAATATATTAAAGTTCGATTTGATTGTATTATACACTGTATTCACCCCCTCTACAGTGTGTGTGTGACCTAACAAAAAGTACCTTCTTCATTTTGCTTGACTTGAAGGCCCAGAAAATAACTAAGTTCTCCCATCATACTCATTTGATATCTTGACTGTATTAGCTTCGCAAACCTCTCACAGAGTTTGGCATTTGTAGAACCAAATATGATATCATCAACATATATCTGTACCAAAAGTAAGTCCTTTCCATGGTTGAGGTAGAACAACGTTTTATCAATTGTACCTCTGTGAAATCCACTTTCCAGAAAGAATTGAGCTAAAGTCTCATACCATGCTCTAGGAGCTTGCTTAAGGCCATAAAGTGATTTGTCAAGCCTGTAGACATGATTTGGAAATTTTGAATCTACAAAGCCTGGAGGTTGTTCAACATAGACCTCTTCTTCCAATTTTTCATTAAGAAAAACACTTTTCACATCCATTTGAAAGACTTTAAACTTTTTGTGAGCAGCATAAGCCAAAAAATTCTTATGGCTTCTAATCAAGCAACTGGTGCAAATGTTTCATCATAATCAATACCCTCATTTTGAGAGTAGCCTTTATCAACCAGCTTTGCTTTATTCCTTGTAATTATGCCATCACTATCAGTTTTATTTCTGAACACCCATTTTGTGCCAACAACTGATCTGTTCTTTGGTCTTGGCACTAGGGTCCAGACTTTATTTCTTTCAAATTCATTTAACTCTTCCTACATTGCTTGCACCCAATCAGCATCTTGAAGAGCTTCTTCCACTTTCTTTGGTTCAGTCTGAGATAAAAAAGAATGATAGAGACATTCATTTGATGTTGCAGTTCTAGTTCTGACACCTGCTTCAGGATCTTTAATAATTAAGTCAGGTGTATGTGATTTGGTCCACTTTCTTGCAGATTAAAGTTGACTTCTAGAACTGAATCCTCCCCCATGATCCATGCTCTCTCCATTAGCATTTTATGATGCTCCTCCTGTAGTTATGCTCTCTAAGACTTCAGAATTTGACTTGGATCCTTCAGGATTTGAAGTATCAAAGCTTCCAGAATTATCAGAATTTGGCTCATTAGAACTAGATGAATCAGAACTTGAAGAGCCAGTGTCAGGTTCTGATGCTTCTTGAGAGTCTTGAGATGTGGTAGGATTTCCAGCTTGCTCCCCCTAGACAGGTGCATTTTCCTTTGGAGTTGTTACCAGAGATTCAATGACATCAGTACTTACAGGATCAGAGTTTAAGTCATCAGAATTTACCGAATCAGAATTTAAGTCTTCATTTTCAGATCTCAGCTGATTGTGATCATTGAAATCTTCAAGTCTAGTAATCTTCATGTATCATCAAAAGATACATTGATAGATTCCATGACAACCCTTGTTCTTAAATTATATACTCTGAAGGCTTTTGTGGAAAGTGGATATCCAACAATAAATCCTTCATAAGCTTTTTGATCAAATTTTGACAGCTGCTCAGGATGAGTCTTAAGAACAAAACACTTGCAACCAAATATATGAAAGTATTTCAGATTTGGATTCTTTTTCTTCACCATCTCATATGGTGTTTTTCCTTGCTTGTTTATGAGTGTTGCATTCTGTATAAAACAAGCAGTTTGCACAGCTTCAGCTCAAAAGAGGTTGGCAGCTTTGCTTCATCAAGCATAGTTCGTGCAACTTCAATGAGAGTCATGTTCTTTCTTTCTACAACTCTATTTTGCTGTGGAGTTCCAGGTGTAGAAAATTCCTGTTTGATTCCATGCTCTTTGCAAAACTCTTCCATGATTGAATTCTTGAACTCAGTGCCATTATCACTTTTTATAATTTTAACAGAATCTTTGACCAACTTATCCAGCTGTCTGACATGATCAGTTAGAGTAAATGCAGTTTCATTCTTCTTGTGCAAGAAGTACACCTAAGTATACCTTGTGAACTCATCAACTATAACCATATCATATTTCTTTTTTGCAATAGACATGACATTGATTGGACCAAATAGATCAACATGCAGTAGGTGATAAGGCTCAAGAATTGATGACTCAATTTTGCTCTTGAAAGAAGATTTTCTTTGTTTTGCCTTTTGACGAATCACAAAGGCCATCAGGAGCAAATACCGATTTTGGCAGTCCTCTCACAAGATCTTTCTTTACAAGCTCATTTATGTTGTTGAAGTTTAAATGAGAGAGTCTTTTGTGCCAATTCCAGCTTTCTTCAATTGATGCTCTACTCAACAGACAGATTGCAGAACCATCAGAACTTGTTTAAAGTCTGGCTTCATAAATGTTACCATGCCTGTAGAATTGCTTACAACTTTACAGTGTTCTTCAAAGAAATCCATATGATAACCTCTGTCATAGATTTGACTCACACTTAGCAGATTGTGTTTAAGTCCTGAGACAAGAGCTACTGCTTTAATGATGACATTCCCAAGATTAATACTGCCATATCCCAGAGTTTTTCCCATGTTGACATCTCCATAAGAAACTCCTGGGCCATCTTTATCCACAAAGTCTGAGAGCAGGGCTTTATTTCCAGTCATATGTCCTGAACATCCACTATCCAATACTAGGATGTTTTTCCTGTTGCCCTGCAATCACAAAGACCACTAATGGTTAGTTTTAAGGACCCAGACTTGCTTGGATCCTTTGGCCTCTTTAAGTTTGTTAGTATTTGTAGTGGATTTAATATCAGAGTTTATGCTAACATGCTGTTGATCAGAACTTATATCAGACTTTGCATCAGACTTTACACTAGAAGGAATTAAAGCAACTTTCTTCAAAGAAGGTTTTATTTGATAATAATCATAGTATAAACTATGATATTCCTTACAAGTATAAATGGAATGCCATAAACTTCCACAATGAAAACAAGGATTTTGTGGCTTAAACCTAACAGACTGACTCTTAACTCCTGACTTAGGAGGTAAAGAGTTTATATTCTTATTCTTCCTGCAAAAAGAAGCAAGATGGTTAGAGTTTTCACAGTTATAACATTTCTTTCTAGGAGCATTAGGAACAGGCATATACTTATTACTTTTATTCACACCTTCCTTTCCATTCCTATTTTTCCTAGCTGCCTTAACCTTGTTGACATTCCTTATTTCTTTCAGCTTATGCTTAAGCTGCTTCTTTGTCATTAAGCCTATGTTGACTTCAGCTGGTTTATCCTGTTCTAATTTTTCAGAAGTTGACTTCTCCTTAACTTCTGTCACTGACTCTTTCATCTTTTCAGAATCAGACTTTATAGTTTTAGCTACAAACTTAATAGGATTTACCTTTGGCTTAACAGTTTGTTTAACAACAATTGGCTCAATTTGTTCAGTTCATTTTTCACTTTTATCATCTCCATAACCTAAGCCCTCTTTCCAGTTTCCACTACTTAATAAATTCTGAGTTGTTCTACCAGAGTTAGTCCAAGTCCTGATAATCTCTTTTTCTTTTTCTAACTCAGTTTTTAGAGATTTATTCAATTTTAGCAATTCATCTCTAACATAAAAGGCATCAGCTCTCTCTTTCTGAGTTTGATGGAACATAACTAATTCTTTTTCTAAATAATCATTCATTCTTATAAGCAAGATTTTCAGAAGTTAATCTTTCACATGTTAAAGTTTGATCTCTGTAGCTAATAAACATGGTTTTAAGATATAATCTAAACTCAGTGATATCATCAGTATGAAAGGCATAAGTTGTTTGAGGTACCTTCAGTTCAGCAGTTTCAAGGCTGCCATCAGTATTTGCCATCAAAGCATAGTTCACCTCATCTTCAGAATCTGAAGTGTCTGTCTAGCTTTTCTTCTTTGTGACAAGTGCCTTGCCTTTGTCACTTTTTCCTTTCTTGCAGTCAGGAGATAAGTGGCCTCTTTCACCACAGTTGTAGCATTTGACATTTGAGTTATCTCCTTTGTCAGACTTTGCACCTTTGCCTTCAGATTTTCTGAAACCTTTCTTATCAGTACTTCCACCTTTCTTGAAAAACTTCTTTCCCCTTCTGAATTTCCTGTAGGCTATCTTTGTGATACACTTCACCATAAGAGCACACAATTTCATCATCTCTCCATTAGCATCTATTTCAGGTAAACTTTCAGTTTCTGAATCATCATCATCAAAACTTGATGATTCTGAATCAGACTTTATGATGAGAGCCTTTCCTTTGCCTTTCTTTGAGACAACCACCTTGGGGAATTCCTCCTCAGCCTTAAGAGCAACTGTCCTTGACTTTCTCCCATATCTCTTGCTTCTTTGATCCATCTCAAGTTCATAAGTCTTGAGCATACCATAAATTTCATCAAGAGTAGTTTCATCAAGAGCATAGTTGTCTCTTAAAGTAGTAGACTTCAAATCCCAACTTTCAGGAAGAGCTAAAAGGAATTTTAGATTTAAATCTTCAAGATCATATTTCTTGTCCACCAGTGACAGATCTTTCAAGAGTTTGACAAACCTGTCATATAAGTCAGTTAATGACTCATCACTTTTTGAGTCAAAGTGCTCATACTCTTGAGTGAGTATAGTCCTCCTGTTCTTCTTGATTGCATCAGTTCCCTGGCATCTTGTCTCCAAAGCATCCCATATCTCATGTGTAGTCTTACAATGAATTACCCTGTTTGACATGACATTATCAATGGCACTATGCAGCAAATACCTTAACTTTGGATCATTGGCAATGGATGAGATATCTTCAGCTGTATACTCACTTTTCTCCTTTGGTATGGTCTTTGCTGGCTGATCTGCAACTACAACAGCGAGCATGGTTGGATTATGCGGTCCTTCATTAATTCTGTCAAGGTATTCTGGATCAGTGGATTCCAGAAACATAGCCATCTTCACTTTCCATATGGGATACTCAGAAGGTCTCAGTATGGGAACCCTAATAGTCTCATATCGACTGTGGATTTGAGTGTTTTTAGTTTCTTCAGTTTTGGTGGGCTTGGTTGGATTTTCTGCTTCTTCAGACATGATTGTTTGGATCTTTACTGTATGTGTGTTAACAGATATCTTATATAATTCTTCTAGTCCACGAACTCTTTCCATGCATATCTTCTTCTTGTATTAGTCTCGATCTTCTTTCCTGTAAATCAGCTTTCTTCCTTAACTGTAAGTCCTCCAGTACTTAAGTTCTGATATCCATCTTCTGATATTATCTTCTGATAATCTAAGTCATGATATCCTTAAGTTCTGACTTCCAGTAAGTACTGATTCCAGTAAGTACTGATATTTCCTGTTTATTAAGATCTGAAAACTAAACATGAAACATATTAGACATGATATCTCAAATATATCTAACAAGAACGATAGTGCATAATTGTTGAATTTAAGGTCAAGGCACATCAAGATCGAAATAGAGCCTGAATCATGCTTAATTAAAGGAAAACAACAGGGAGTTCTACAAAGTCCAACAACATAACAAAATGAAAAGTTGATAATGGAAAGAACTAAGGCTCCACTCCATCAGAACGGGGTCTGGTAGTCTTCTCCTCACGAAGCGTCTTCACAATACACTGAAGCTCGTCCGCAATCATCTGGATAGTATACTAGCTGGTACGGTCTCGGTGCGAGGGCATCTCATCAAGCTTAGTGTTAACGTACTGAACCAAGGTCTCAAGTCTCACAGTCATCTGCTCCTTAGGCTTTCCTCCATAACTTCGGCTGTCCGGATACACATTCTTCAATCGCTCTAACAGTCGATCGTACTTGCCCCGAAGCCTGTCGAACTCACGCCTCAACTCAGTATACACAGAGAAAGCAATTGTGTCAGACGGTTCAGAAGATGATGAGGAATGCGCCCTTTGCTGCCAAACAGTGTATATATATATACGAGAATTATTAATGATAGATTCGCTTAACCTATACTCACACTCTCGCATAGTACTCTATAACCTATGCATATATCCTATAACCTATTTGGGCTGTCCAGGGACTCTAAACCGTAGCTCTGATACCAAAACCTGTCACACCCCATTTTTAACAAAAGAAACTATACGAATAATCATAATAGTTATCAAAAGGAAATAAATACATCCGAATCCAAGATCTTACAGTTTAGGGTTTGGAACAGCCCAACACTATTAACTATTACTACCTAATTTCAATACCGAGTCCTCACACAAAACGGTCTCTAGACTACCTGAGCTCGAACATACGAATCAGCATCAGAAGTCTTACGCGCGGTCTGCTTGAATCTAACCATATCTGCTAGCTGAAATATCAGGGTAAAAGTAAGTAGTGAGCCAAATGCTCAACAAGTGCTATATAATACATAATCAAAAATGCAAGGATAACAGTGTAAATGAAAGATCTAATAACATAATAATAAGAGATAAACTTTCAGGGTGATGGCATCATTTATTTGTAACAAAACAATTAAGAATCATTTCTTTATCAAAAACCATTTTATGACCATACGGATTACAACCGGTAATCAGCCGCGAAGTAATCTCGAACCTCGCTGGGTTTTAGAACATTAATGGGATCCCTAGGCAACCTTTAAGCCTACAATTTAAGAGCGGAAAGGACTTGCGCCTTAGTCCAGGTCCACTATTTAAAGAAAACATTTGTCCCCCTTTGGGACTGAAAATCTACTTTTTAAGTTTTATTATAAAAATTGATGCCAATCGACGGTTAAATTCTTGAACGGTGAACATCTTTTTCAAGGGTTCTAGATCAACTTCAAAGCACATTGGATACGTTCAATCAACTTTAAGGCCATGATCAACTAGACCGATACCTTATCAAATGGAATTGCAAAGTTTCTGTCCACAAGGGATTTGACAATGAGGTTTAACAGGGTTATTGGATAGTATAAAGGAACTAAGTCAAACTAGGTTCAATGTAGTGGTTCCAAATAAGACATAGGTATTAAAATATAAAGAAGGTAAACATCAGTTCAAAGTATAACAGGGTATCATGTTTTAGGGGTAAGAATAGAGTTATCAAGCAATCATGAACAACTTTAAGGAATAACTGACTTTTAGGTGCTAAGATAAGGTTACTGAGTATAACTCATACGGGGTTCAACATCACAATTACTTTGGTATACTAGCATGGTATGACTTTTGGATTACTCGCATATAATGCGGAAGATAGATTTGACACCACTTGGATCATGTATATGCCTGTAGACGCGCAAAGTAGTGTATTTTTATGTCAGTCATACAATTCATACTGTGAGTTTTTTTATTTTGATTTGCTCCCCTGCCGTGATTGAGCTCCACGACTGGTTCAAGGGAAGGTCCACCAATGATTGGTCATCCGTATCAAGTGATACGTGAATTGCTCTAAGACTTTTGAGAAATATCTACAGAGTAACTCGCAAAAAGCTGACCACAAACCCTTACTCAATTATATCCCTGCCCCACCTTTGTTTGTGTGTGACAGCTGTTGGGACAGTTAACAACTGAATCCGACTTTTCTTACTTTATGTTCCGGAGTCAATTGATTCAGTTACTTTGTACGAGATGGCAGCGGCTGGGTAATTAGACTACTCACATCATATATATAAAAGCTGGGTGAACACATACTTGTAGTGTAAATAAAAGGTAGGTTGAAACACTTGCCTTGAGAAAGGCTTGACTTGACTGGAAGGTAGGAGCAACTGGGAGCTTTACTCGACTTTTATAGCAAGTTTACCCTCGTCTCGAGAGCATACACAAAATAATAATAATCTCATTATAATATATTCTCACCAACTTAACCTATTTGTAAACCGAAATTAAGCACAATGACACTTAGGCCTATATACACATACATATTTACAATCACCTTATAAGAATAATAGTTCACATAGCCACATATGCTCACATAACACATTTAAGTACAAAATAATATTTCAACACACTATATTGCATCACTAAGCTTGGATGATCTCACTCCACTTACTTAAGTCACTTAGTTGCTAAACTAGTCAAAATTCCTAATATTGACCTCATAACTCGAAGTGCCTTTTCTAAACCATCAAGTTCCTATTGGCCCTGACTTAGGCCTTACACTCTACTGACCTTATAATATCTTATAAATATGGTGGTAAACCTAGGACTCACTCATAAGTGCTCTAAAACTACGTGATAAGTGAATGTGCTCATTATAGTGATTTCGGGATGACATCAATGGTTTCTTGAGTGTAGTTGACACCTTTACACCTCAAGTTTACCTCCCAAACTTCTACACTAGACTCTTCTGATCATAAGGTAACTCCCAAACTTGGTGTGACTCAAAAGCCTAGCTTGGGCCTCCCTAGGCCTAAGCTTAAAGTCCAAAGTTCCCCTGTTTTCTGGACAGAAAAGTGTCCTGATTTGCACTAACTTATGACACATGATCCTAACTCAATTCCTATGAACTATCACTGGAAAAACACCTCTGACACTCCCTTTAACTACAACCAACCAAGGCCTAATGAGGGCCTACCCATGACATGGTCAAAACTCCCCATTTCTAGGTTGTAGTAAAACTGCCCCCTATTGGACAGATTTAGTGTTTTCACTCGTGCACCTAACCAAACAACCTACAACCCTCTAACAAATACCTAAAATATGAATTATACCCCTAGTACTAGATTCTGGTGACTTGGGCCTCAAAGTGCATTACAATGACAAGGTCAAATCTCACCCTAAACCTCATGGTACCAAACTGAAAATTTGCAGAATCTAATGTACCACTTTCCACCATGTTTCTCACTTGACAAACCAAACCAAAAAACAACCCAAACCCAAACTAAACCTCATTCAAGGAAACCTACTGAATTAACATTCCCACACCCAATATTTTCTTGGTGGAGATCATCCTTACCTAAGGTGCAATAGAGCAAAACAAGAGTTAAAGCAATACACTAATTACAAGTCATCACAATTTCGAAATAACAACTTTAATCCTCCATATATATACTAATTAAAATCACATAACAAGGAGCACAAATCATAATCAATATCTTAACTCAACTGAAATTAGATTTTATTAACAAAAATCAACCTAAATGATCAAGAACTTTCAAAAATCACGAGTTGAACCTATGAATGCATGTTTTCGAATTTACAAGCCAAAAACAATATGGTTTCCATAATAATTCATCATAAAATCAACATGCAATCCTAACATTAACCATAACTAATATGATCACTTAGCATGCAAAGAGTTTTATCAAGTTTTTATATCCAAATCCATGCTATTATCACATAAACATACAAAGATCAAACAAAGCAATAAGAACACCATCCATTCGGCTCCTAACAAGTCATGGCCGAATGGATTAGGGTGAAAACAACATTTTCACAAGTGTGACACACTCATGTCTAGCCATTCTCAACCCTATGATAATATATCTGATGGTGAAAGCCTTAGATTCACAAGAATCAAGGGTGTTCACTTTGAGTTTAACAAAACACTACCATGCAAGATCAAAACATAGATTTTTCACCCTAAAATCTTTGGATTATTAAAGAACAAGATATGGAAAGTAAGATTACTTAAATGGAAGATGGATGTTTGAATGAAAAATGAAGAAAAAGGGGGGTGGGAGGCTTCGGCCGAGAGTGAAGGTCAAGAGAGAGAGGGCTGAGAGAGGGAGGGGAGGGAGGTGAGAGTGGAGTGGAGTGAAGTGAGAGTGATCATGACAACTTGTACTTGATTTTATGGTTTTGATTTGACTAAAATGTGAGTGGAATTGAGAATTGACAAGAGTAACCCTCAAGCAAGCTTGTGTCATTTTGCATGCAAGGATAAATAAGTAACTTGGCTAGTAAAGTAGTAGTTAGTGGGGTTGGAATTTCCAAGTTTGCTCTTAACTTGTGTTTGGGAGTAAAATGCATGCATGGACAACTAAGTAATTTGCAAATTAAAAATCAACTAATTTATATAAAATAATTGCTATAAAAATAAATATACTTTCATAAATCACAAAATAAATATTATAAAATAGCTTATGATTTTAGAAATTTAATGATATAAAATTTGAATATTTTTGTTAAAAGATCTTTAAAAATCGATTTTTCATATAGAATGAAATACTTTTGCTTATCATTTATAAATACTAAATAATAAGATTTTTCCCTTTTAATTTTTTTTGTATAAACTAATACATTAAACACTTAATTTATAGGCACTCAACATATAGATCATCCACATTTATAATTAAACATAATTTAAATCTCAATTATAAACACATAATTATATATAGATAAGTTTTAGAAATACCGGTCGTAACAGTCCCCGTTTATCATATTGATATTGAAAATAATGATGTTCATAAGAGTCGAACCCATGACATGTGTGTAATAAAGAATATTAAACTTACTAATACAACCAATTTATTAATCTTTCTTGAAATTCATTAATTTCAAAGATAAAATCCATGTCGGTTATATTCATATAAATAAAATAATTTTGTAACTCACATCTCTCATTTTTAATACACGATGTATAATTTGTGTTTATTAGATTTTTTACATAATTATATACATATGTATATACACACATACCTTCACGATTTTTATTAACTTTTTACGCTTAAATACTTCGTAAGATAAATAATTAACCTCTTAATTTAATTACTTGTCAATAATATTATAAATGACGAATATAACACGTTTGTTGTAAATATTTTATTATATTCTGTATCCAAGGAGAATTTTGATTTTGTGAATTTTTTTCGAACACTTTATATATGAGATTTGGAGTTCACATAAATTAATAATTACATCAAATACATAGTTAAGTTATGAAATAAGTTAAAGTTATAACGTAATTTATTCTCGAATGCTATGAAAAATGGACTGTCATACGTGTCTCAAAGTGCTTACCACTTACAAATGTTCAGGACGATAATAATTTTAATACGAAGTTAGAAATACGAATGTTAGTAGGAAATCCAAAAAAACATTCGAGATTCAATCTAACCAAAGAGCACACACACAACATATATATGACATGGAAAACCCACTTCCCTACTTTTATTATTAATCCATACAAATATCAATAATACAATCAATCTCACCAAATGGTGATTCACTTAAACGATAAGCCAAACAATATTCAATCATACAATCAAACAATAACAATCAACCAAGGATACATAAGCCTAACAGTTAAGCATCTGCTCATGAGCGATTTTTAAGTCTACATCTTAGTCACTTCTCTCATCTATCAAACACAATATGATTATCTATATATAGTCATCTCAAACTTAGCCACCAAGACACACTTAATCCGATTTTAATAATAATTGTTTACTCATATAATTATTATCCAATACAATTCTACCCATACAATTATTACCCAATCCAATTATATAATGTATTACCAAACTCATACAATGATATTGGGTTGTGCAACCCAACAACAGAATAAACTTGAATCACCATATAAAGATATTATTTTTTCAATATAAAAATAGTATGTAGTATACATCCATATTTCAAAACTTTGAATTATACAATTTATTTATTTTTTTCTTAAAAACCTGAAGATGTAATTACATGTCCTAGATATTGCACTTGTAAACTTTTAGTTTCAATACATAGAAATTTTATTACTAACAAAACAATCAATTTAACATCTCAAATTCAAAATGATATAGGTACTTTTATGAAGTTCTAGACAATGGCCCGTGCCTCACATGTGTTATTATGCTATTATTATATTAATAATAGCCCAACATGTGACAAGATTGGACATTTTATTGGCTTCTAAATTCATGATACATTTTATTCACTTTGAATTACAAATTTACCCTATATTTATTATTTATTGATAACATTGACAATGGGAATTTAACTTGGGTTTGTGCAACTACATACCATTGTGCCACTGAAAAATATGTGTCTGCGTCCAGACATATAATATGTATGTGTGACATGAACGAATCAATATTTGAAATTTGAATATTAAAGATATTTACATTTAAAAATTTTGATGGTACAATTTCTTTTGAAACACTGATAGTTAAAAACACCTTATACATCGGTTAAAAATCGACGTCTATGTAAAAACTGACTGATATCTTCGCAGTTGATGTTAAAGATATTTTTTCATAGGCATCGATTTTTACCCGATATTTAAAGCAGTCTTGCACAACGTTTTGGGAAAATTTCTGATATCTTATTCACATTTTTGTTGTATAATTGAGTAATGTCAAGTTCAGTATTGCAATATAGGATGATTAGGCCTATTTAAACCCATAACACACAAGCTATGTAGAGGAATTAACATTGATTCTAGATTGAAAACCGATGGCTGTTACTATCAATAACATCAGTTTTTATATAATGTGATGTGAAATGTCATATTAGACATCAGTTATTTATATATAATCTTTGTCAAAAATGAATTTTAATATCATTCTCCTTAATGAACCGATGTTAAAGTCGTAGTATAACATTGGTTTTTAATATATATGTGTGTTGTTGAATTTCCTTTTCTAACATTGGTTTTCTTTTCAGCCGATATTGATGGTGAAGTAGTAAAGATCTTTAACATCGGTTTTAACAACGAATATTTAAATTTTTATTGATGTCTTTAACAATATAATAACCACAATACCAATAAAATTTAATGCCCAAAGCTCAGCCAGTATATCTTATTATCCAATTGAATTCAAGATCAACAAATAACCTAGTTTGCCCAATCAATCAGAGAAATATTCTAACCTGAGTACATCTGGTAATCTAAACAAACTGTTCCAACCAAAAGTACAACTAATCTCAATGTGTAAAAATCAACCATCCCTTTTAGTACACCATTATAAGATACTTAATGACTTGCAAAAAAACTACTTAGTTGATCAATTACAAGAGCTTTAATAGCAGCTACCTTCGACAGTCCCTTGAGTTTGTTAAGTCGTTTCTTATTACTAGAGCCAGAGCTTCTTTCTCAATGCCCTTGACAATTAGTAGAACTAGATACCCCTCATTTTCTACAGAACAGGTATCCGATCGTGATTCCATTTGATGTCACTTTCATATAACAATAAAAATAGGTAAGTCTAAGAGATACAACTGTTGAGAATGAAGGGGTTCAAGGTATAAAACGTAACAGAAACAATAATTAAAAATGTGAAAAAACAGAATTTTCAAAACCCACTGCAGGATCCATATGAACAATAGATATTTAATTCATAGATCAGATTGTTTACTTTAAGAAGCTTTAAAAATTGGTTGACTAATGGAGATCTAAAGCTTGTTCAATTATCATGCATCCCGCTCTCACGATCTACGCTCTATCGATATTTACACGAATGTTTGAACGCAAGGAACAATGTGTACTAGCACAAAATCGCCTTTTCTTACTCTCTCTATATCTTATCTCTTGGTGGCTAGGGTTTTAGTAAAAGTCTTATGTTAAAAATCAGCCACAAGAGATATTATATAGAGAGTAGACAAACGAATTATAACTCTTAACTAATTAAAAGTTATTATTAATTCAAAATTCCTATTTGTATAATAATTAAGTCACACTTAATTATTTAACAACTGAATTTCATATTTAATATTATTAAATTCGAATATAATTATTTATCTAATTAATTAAGTCATACTTAATTAATATTATAAATAATTTGAATTACTTTAATTTAATATAAATCCAATTTAAATTAAATAATTCTTCAAGCATTTTTTATGTATAACCCTATAGGTTAATATTATGTTGGCAACGAATGTTAAATCTAATTTAAAATCGTAAACAATGAGCGACATTTAGTAATACATCATTGCTACCCAAGTAATAATAATTGAATCGGTGATCGATTAAATCTTTCGTGAATAATGTACAATATAATATGATCCATTTAATCACATATTATAGATTAAACTATAGGCATGTAATATGTCATCCTCATCATAGTTTAATCCAGGTTTTCTTGATCAATGAGTAGTCTATCATATCAAATTAACATTTGAGCGTGACCAGGAGTTTCATAGTCTAGCTCACACAAGAGGAAAATGATATCACTCGTAAAATTAGGAGGGTTAAATCCTTTCTATGTCATTCATATTTCTCATATAATTCATAATATACCCGAAATATACTTATATCATTACCCGGTCAAATGTAACTTTTAATGTAATCAAAGCACATTAATTTTTGTGTAAAAATATAATGATTTCAAGTCTAAGGACCATTATATCATTATCACAGTAAAAATTACTTATGACACAACAGACATGTAGAATCTCACATTGGGTCTGTCCAGTACCATGTACGTTTACATCTACCTTTTTTTTGACTTTAGTATCACTATACCTATGATCAGTGAGATATGATCATCAGTCAACAAACACACTAGTCTTAATGCATTATTATTGTCCCTTAATAATAATACTCGACTATGGACCTTTAGAAATATTGATACTATTCTCATAATCTCATTTTTAAGTCACGTACTTAGAGATATAGAATTTGTATCACATTTCAAGGACATTTATTAATCTAATATTTAAATCACAGTAAATTAAGACATAATAAATTATAAAGGGAATAATCGATAGAACATAAACATTAATAATCCAAATATCTTAAACTAAAATATTATAGTATGGTCTATAGGGCATAAACACTAACCATCTCCCACGTACACTATAGCCAATCACCCATGTATCTAATACTTATGGAACTAGTATGACCATTGTGCTTCTACTGTGACAAAGCCTTAGTTAGCGGGTATGCAACATTATCATTCCTATGCACTTTACATATATATCTCCTTGATCATTAATCTCATTAATAAGGTGATATCGCCTAAGCACATGCCCAAACAGTCCCCTTGGTTGTTTCGAAAGCATCAATATATTCGGCTTCCATTATTGAACCATCAATTTTCTTGTTGTGAACTATTCAATCTAGCATCAATTATATTTAGGAAAAACACAAACCAGACATAAACACATAATCATCTTTGTCTGTCCACAAATTATGTTCAGAAACTAGCATCAGTATAACCCTTTATACCAGTTCCCTATCTTCTCTATACACCAAAAATAAATCTCTAGTCCACTTTAAGTACTTAAGAATATTCTTGACAACTATCCAGTGACCCTCACCTAGATTATACTGGTATCTGCTTGTCATGCTCAAAGCATACGAAATATCATGACAAGTACATATAATTGCACATATTATAGATCCAATTGCTGAAGCATATGGAACTTTCTCAAACGGACATTATCATCTAATGATTTAGATATTTTTAAGGCCTTTTCAATGTTTGTTTGTTACGACCGGCATTTTGTGTAATATTATTTGTGAATTCTGTATAATATTAGAGCCGATTATAAATATACGTAGTGATTGTACGTTTGTGTGAATATAATTTGATGCGTTATAAGTTGCTTTATGTAGAATATAAATTTTTCAAAGCAAGAGTTTTATTAATTACCCTTATTTTTAATTTATAAGGAATATTCTAAACCTTGAAAAATTTTCTTTTAAAAGTTATTTCATTCCCAAATTTCAATAGTGATCTCATAAAATTTCTAAAAAATCCAAGTTATTTTATGGTATAAATTTTATAATTTTTGAACTTTTATTTTATTTTATAAAAATAAATCTTTGAAAATTTATTTGTTAATAATTAGCAAATTACATGGAAACCCTTGCATGCAAATCACTATTTCATTCTATTAAAGGGCAAAGAAGACATTTTCAACCCCACTAGCTCACCTTTTGTTAGCCAAATTACCACATTAACTTTGCATGCAAAATGGCCTAACTTTAACTAGAGGTTATTCTTGTACATTCTCATTTCCACTCATTTCTTTTAGTCAATCAAAAGCATAAAATCAAGCACAAAATATGAGAATCATTTCACTCACTCCACACTCCACCCTCATTTCACCTCCCTCCCCTCCCTCTCCTCCCTCTCCTCCTTGCTCTCGGCCGAGAACCCCCTCCCCACTCCCTTCTATTTTTTTTCATTCCATTCTCATCTTTCCTAGTGTAATTCCCCTACATATATTTATTTTATATACTTCCCAAGAGTTTTGTGATTGGGAGATGAAGTTTCATGGTTGCATGTGTAGCTTTTGTGTGATCTCCAGAGAGAAACTCTTGATTCTTGTGAATTCAAGAGCTCTCTATGAGATACATTTCATATATGTTTTAAACAAGTGTTTTATGGAGAAACCATGCCTTAAAAACCTTTGCATGCTACTGAAATTTACTATATAATCATATTTAGCCATGCATGCTATTTTAAGATGTCAATATGATAATCAACCATGTTGTGTATGCTACTCTTCTCGAAATCATGTTCTCATGTTTAAAAATCTATAAATTCGAATTATTTGTGCTTGAAATAGATTGTTTCCATGATATATTTCTTAATAATAGTTAAGAGAAGATATATTTCATGATTATTAAGGTTGAGTAATAGGTACAAGTCGAATTTACAAGAATTTAAACTCTATGTTTCAGCCGAAATCTTGTTGGGTTTTTTCATTGAGTTGCATGTTATATTTTTATTTTCATATTGGTGTTCTAGGGCATGGATGATCTCCACTCCTGTTGAGGCACTATTTTAAGATGTTTATGCACTAGGTTTGCTTTGGTAAAGGTTGGATATTTGGTTAATAAGTGGGAGTCAAGGTGGAAAGGGATTAGTTAGTGTTTGCATTTTTCCATATTTGATGCACTAGTTTATGGGGAAGTTTTGAATGAGCATTTGTTGTGCACTTTGAGGCCCAAGCCACCAGAAGCTAGCACTAGGAGTATATAATAGGTTTTAGGTGTTTGTTGGAGGTTTGTAAGACGTTTGGTTAGTTGTACGAGTGGAATCACAAAATATGTCCAGCAGGGGATAGTTTTGTTGCAACTTAGAAATATGAAGTTTTGACCATGTCATAGGTAGGCCCTCATTAGGCCCTGTTGGGCCTTAGTTAGAGGGAGTGTCATAGGAGTTTTTCCAGCCATAGTTCATAGGATTTGAGTTAGAATAATGTGTCACAAGTTAGTTCAAGTCAGGACCTTTTCTACCCAGAAAAATAGGGGAACCATGGACTTTAAGCTTAGGCCTAGGGAGGCCAAGCTAGGCCCTTGAGCCACATTAAGTTTTGGAGTTGCCTTATGATCAGAAGAGTCTAGTGTAGAAGTTTTGGAGGTAAACTTGTAGTGTAAGAGTGTCTATTGCACCCAAGAAACCATAGATGTCATTCTGAAATTTACCATAATAAGCACATTCACATACCACATAGTTTTAGAGCACTTATGAGTGAGGCCTAGGTTGACCACTATAGTTGCAAGATAGCATAAAGCCATTAGAGTGAAAGGCCCAAGTGAGGGACAATAGTATTTGGATGGTTTAGTAAAGGCACATTGAGTTAGGAGGCCAAAATTTGGAGATTTTGTCTAGTGTAGCGATCAAGTGACTTAAGTTGTGGAGCGAGATCATCCAAGCCTAGTGTTGCAATATGGTGTGTGTGATATTATTTGGTACTTAAATATGGTATATGAGTATATGTGGCTATGTGTACTACTATATTTATAAGGTGATTATAAATTGCGTGCATATAGGCCTAAGTGCCATTTGTGTTTAATTTCGGGTTGTAAATAGGTTGAGTTGGTGAGAATATATTATAATGAGGTTATTATTAATTGTATAGGATCTCGAGACAAGGGTAAACTTGCTATAAAGGCCGAGTAAAGCTTCCAGTTGCTTCTACTTGCCAGTCCAGTCCTGTCCAGCCTTTCTTAAGGAAAGTGATTCAACCTGCTTATTCGTTTACACTGCAAATGTGGGATAACTAGTTCCTATTCATATGATGCAAGTATTCTGATTTATCTTGTTATACTTGAACCAAGTGGTTCTCAAACCTATCTTCGTATTATATAGAAATGCCATGAACCCTCAAGTATTTATTGCAAGTAGATCAAAAGTCATACCATGCTAGTATACCAAAGTAATTGTGATGCCATGATAAAATAGAGATTTGTTATAATACTTTATTGATCCTTTTGATTAACATGATTTTGATTCCTGAGAAATCTTGATATTGCACCCTGATGCTTTGATTCAACTCTTGTAAGAACCTCGATAGAAACTTTATCTTGATACCTAAAAGCCAGTCACTTCTTAAAATCGTTCATGATTGTTTGATAACCCTATTCTTACCCTAACACATGATACCCTGTTATACTTCGAATTAATGCTCACCTTCTTTGTATTTAAATACCTATACCTTATCTGGAACCATTACCTTAAGCCTAATAAGGCTTTGTTCTTTCATATTATCCGATAGCCTTGCTAAATCTCCTTGTCAAAGTCCTTGTAAATAGAAACCTTTCAATTACCCTCATAGAGTAAAGCCAAGTGGATCATGGCCCTGAGATTTAGTGATCATATTTCCAGTGTTTCAAAGTTGATCTATAATCCCTTGATAAAGATGTTTACTGTTTAAGAAATTTATTATCAATCAGCATCAGTTTTTTTGAAATGATTAAAAATTTGGATTTTCAGTCCCAAAGGGGGGATAAATGTTTTCTTTAAATGGTGGATCTGGACTGAGATGCAAGTCCTTTCCACACTTAAATTGTAGGCTTAAAAGTTGCCTAGGGATCCCATTAATGTTTTAGAACCCAGCGAGGTTCGGGATTACTTCGCGGCTGATCACCGGCTGTAAACCGTAGCGTCATAAAATGGTTTTTTATTAAGAAATGATTTTGGAAATGTTTTGATACAAACAAAAGATGCCATCACCCAAAAGTTTATCTCTTATTATTATTAGCTCTATCTTCACATTGTTATTCTTTTAAATATATCTCAATTTATGTTCTGTACTGTATTATTTAGCACTTGTTGAGCATTTGGCTCACTACTTGCTTTCACCCTGATATTACAGCTAGCAGATATGGTTAGATTCAAGCAGACCGTGCGTAAGACTTGTGATGCCGATGCGTATGTTCGAGCTCAGGTAGAATAAGAGATAGTTTTGTGTGAGGACTCGATATTAAAACAAGTTGTAATAACTAGTAGTGTTGGGCTGTTCCAAACCCTAAACTGTAAGATCTTGGATTCGGTTGTATTTACCTTCTTTTATCTATTGTAATAGTTTTATATTATGTATTGTTAAGTTGGGGGGTGTGACATTGTTAGTTGGTGACCAAAGCAGATAAGAAATGCAGCAATATTATATTAACCGAAAATCAATAGTGCACACAATATTTCAAAACTCACTTAATTTTGTATTAAAATCAAGCTAGTGTTTTTCTACAAATCCTGAGTTCTTTGTAAGTAAAGAACTCATCTTCTTCCTTGAGAGAGTTACAAGAAAAACTAGATTTATTCGATAAAATTTAAAAGCAAAACACCAATATTTACTTTATAGATTAGTAAACACAGGTTTACACAACATGCAATAGAATGCACTAAACCCTACTTTAAGTTATCTCTAAAGCTTTCCATTTCCGGCTTAATGTATCTTTGTAAATCCTGTGAATCTGTGACTTTCCTTTGTCAGTTAATCTTGGCCTTTGATCTTGTACTCTTCAAGCTGCTTCTGTAGACTTTTCAATCTAACTGATTAGATCATTTGTTGATTGATAATCTTGGATATTTAACTTGTCTGCATTCTGTACTTGAGCTTCATATCGAGATCTTCAGTTTGTTCTATAGAGAACTGACATCTCGATAAGTATAATGGCTTATCGCGATCTCTTAGTTCTCTATTAGTATTTTTGACTTATCGAGGTCTCTTAGTTCTCTATAGGTGAACTTGACTTGTCGAGGTCTCCAAATTTATGCATGGGAAAGTGACTTGTCGATATCTATGAGATCTCTATAAGCATATTGACCTATCGATATATCTGAGATCTCTAATGAGAATTTGACTTGTCGATATCTCCAATCTTCATATCTTTATTTTGACTTGTCGATATCTTTGAGTTCTCTAATGCAGAAATGACTTGTCAATATCTCAGAGATCTCTATATACATTTTGACCACTTGTAGATATCTCTGAGATCTCTAATATTAATTTGACTTGTCGATATCTCCAATCTTCATGTCTTCATTTGTCTTGTCGATATCTCTGACACTTCTCAATAAGCTGTTTTGGACTTCTCGATAAGTCATTCTGGAGTTCTCGAATGACTTCTCTATATGAATTGATCTGTGACTTGTAGATATCTCTAACTTAGAACATTTTTCCTAAAACAGATTTATTCAACTCCAAGATTCTTCACAAATTTCCTGAGGCATAATCTTCTTGATCTTCTTCCAGAGTTTATTCTTAGGCTTGAGACTGTTTAAAGAAAAATACTCCAGTCTAATCTTTGACATTTTTACAGACTCAAGTAATACAATACAAAACACAAATTTAGATTATCATACAACTAATTCTTAGGGCTGTCAATTTGACTTAGTCTTGTTATAGTACATGCATGTCTTACACAACAATCTCCTCCAATTTGTGAAATGATTGCTTATCACAAATTTATGTCTGGTAACAAGACTAAACCTAAGTTTCAATGAAACAATACATATTACATAAAAATTGACAGAAATACAAGTACAACTTTTATACATTGAATGATTATATGAGTTTGACAGATACATTCATTACATGAAATCCTCATAGCCTGGCTCCTTTCTAATGAGGTCCTTAAGATTTACTAGCACTTGAAGTTCTTCTATGATTTCGGTACCTCTTAGAGCTTCCACAAGCTTGAGCCACTCATCCAATGAATAACCATTTAGTTAACCGGCTCTAAATCTTGAAAATCTGCCAACCTTTATATTCAGAAAGTGTCCATCCTTAGAAAGTATGCTCATTCCTTTAGCTGTTACGACCGATATTCCATTTGATCTTTAATTGAGTATTTTATAATTATAATGGAGTCATTTATAAAATTATATAGATACGTGCTTGTGAGTTTGTATTGGTGCGTAATAATTGTATTAAATTATTTAAGAATTTTGAAAGCAAGAAATGTATTATTTGCTCCTTTATGTGATTTATAAAGTGTATTTCTTATTTTGAGAAAAATCGTTTTAAAAATATTTTTATCAATAATTTTCAAAAGTGATTTTATAAAATTTCTATAAATTCTAAGCTATTTTATGACACCACTCTTGTAATTTATGAATTTATATTTTATATATAAAATTTATTCTTGTTATTATTTGATTATTAATTAGCAAATTACATCATTACCCATGCATGCTACTCCCAATTCAAAGCCAAGGGCACAATGGGAATTTCTAACCCCACTAACTACTTCTACACTAGCCAAATTACCAAGATTACCTTGCATGTAAACTTTGCTTTCAAAAAGGAGAGGGAAAGTTTGGTAAATTCATAGCCCACTCACTTTTGCATGTGGGTAAAGATATAAAAAAATGATCAAAACCATTCCAACACTCCAACACACCACACTCCACTCAATTTTTTCTCTCTTCTCCCTCCTCCCTCTCTTCTCTCGGCCGAAGCCTCCGTCCCCCATTCCTTCCATTTTTCATTCAATCTCCCACCTTCTTTTAGTGTAATTTCACTTCCCATGCCTAGTTTACTCACTTCCCAAATATTCTTATGTTTAAAAGTTGATTATTTATGGTTGCATGTGATGTTTTTATTTAAATTGAAAGAGAAAACCTTTGATTCTTGTGAATCCAAGGGTTCTACATGAGATATATTACCTATGTGTTAGTAACATGTGTTTTGTTAAGGAAACTTGATAAAAACTCTTTGCATGGTAGTTATCATTCTTGTTATAGCTATTTCTAGCCTTGCTAGTTTTAAAATGAGTTTTTGATGAAAAACTATGACATTTTACTAGTTCATTCGAAAGCATGCATGTACTGTTTAAATCCTTGAATTTCGATTTTGTTTGTGCATATTATGAGTTGTTACCATGTTTTTTTTTCTAAAATTAGTTAAGGTAAGATAGTATGCATGATTATTATTATTCTGTAAGTGTTAAAAGTCGAATTTATAAGGAGTAATCTCCCTTGTTTAGTCGAAATGTTGATGAGTGAGAACTTGCATTATTTTTGGTAATTTATTTGTATGAAGGTGCACTAGGGTATGAATGATCTCCACACTTGTTGAGGAATTAGTTGAGAGTATTAGGGCAGTAGGGTTGCTTGATTAAAGTTGATCTCTTGGTTTTTAAAGTGGGTGTTAAGGTGGAAAGGTTTAGAGCAGGACACTTTGATTTTCCAGATTTGCACACTAGTTGTAGGTAAGTTTTGAATGGGAATTTCTTAGGCCTTGGTAGGCCCGAGCTGCAGAGAGTTGGGACTTGATATATATTTGAGTCCAGGGGTAATAGATTTAGAAAAACCAACCATTTAGTGAGGTGCACACACGAAAATACTAAATCTGCTGGAACATGGGACAATTTAGGTTTAGTGTAGTTTGGAGGTCATAAAGTGGTGTTATGTGTAGGCCCTCATTAGGCCTTGATTAGTACTGATACTAGGAAGTCTAGGGAAGGTTTTGTTAGATATATTTGAGATGTCATGTCTAATATGTTTCGTGTTTAGTTTTCAGATCTTAACAAACATGGAATATCAGTACTTACTGGAATCAGTACTTACTGGAAGTCGGAACATAATATCAGGACTTAAGGTCATGTCAGAACTTAAGTACGGGAGGACTTACAGTTAAGGAAGGAAGCTGATTTAAAGTAGAAGATCGAGACCAAAACAAAAGAAGATATGCATGGAAAGAATTAGAAGACTGGAAGACTTGTATAAGATATCTGATTGATATATTTTAGGAGACAAAATTATATTCCATATCAATTAGAAGTTATCTTGTAACCGTGTAATATATAAACACAGACATAGGTTTACACTATAAGTGTTATCATTATCGAGATACATTATTCATTGTAACCTAGCAGCTCTTAGTGATATTTGTTCATCACTGAGAGAGAACAGTTCCATTGTAACAGAGTTTATTATATTGAATATATCTGTTTACTGTTACTTGTGTTCAAGATCGATTTGATTATAATAGCATTGTATTCAACCCCCTTCTACAGTGTTGTGTGACCTAACAATTGGTATCAGAGCTTATCTATTAACACACATACAGTAAAGATCCAAACAATCATGTCTGAAGAAGCACAAACTCCAACCAAGCCCACCAAAACTGAAGAAACTAAAAACACTCAAATCCACAGTCGATATGAGACTATTAGGGTTCCCATACTGAGACCTTCTGAGTATCCCATATGGAAAGTGAAGATGGCTATGTTTCTGGAAGCTACAGATCCAGAATACCTTGATAGGATTAATGAAGGACCATATAAGCCTACCAAGCTCTCTGTTGCAGTTGCAGATCAACCAGCAAAGTCCATACCAAAGGAGAAAGGTGATTACACAGCTGAAGACATCTCATCTATTACCAAGGATGCAAGGGTAAGGTATTTGCTGCATAGTGCCATTGATAATGTCATGTCAAACAGGGTAATTAATTGCAAGACTGCAAAGGAGATATGGGATGCTTTGGAGACAAGATGTCAGGGAACTGATGCAATCAAAAAGAACAGGATGACTATACTCACTCAAGAGTATGAGCACTTTGACTCAAAAGCTGGTGAGTCATTAACTGAATTATATGACAGGTTTGTCAAACTCTTGAATGATCTGTCACTGGTGGACAAGGAATATGATCTTGAAGATTCAAATCTGAAATTCCTTTTAGCTCTTCCTGAAAATTGGGATTTGAAGTCTACTACCATAAGAGACAACTATGCTCTTGATGAAACTACTCTTGATGAAATTTATGGTATGCTCAAGACTTATGAACTTGAGATGGATCAAAGGAGCAAGAGATATGGGAGAAAGTCAAGGATAATTGCTCTTAAGGCTGAGGAGGAATCTCCTAAAGTTGTTATCTCAAAGAAGGGCAAAGAAAAGGCTCTCATCATAAAGTCTGATTCAGAGTCATCATATTCTGATGATGATGATTCAGAAACTGAAAGCTTACCTGAAATGGATGATGATGCAGAGATGATGAAATTGTGTGCTCTTATGGTGAAGGGTATCACAAAGATAGCCTACAGGAAATTCATAAAGGGACAGAAGTTTTCCAGGAAAGGTGTAAGTGCTGATAAGAAAGGGTTCAGAAAGTCTGAAGGCAAAAGTGCAAAGTCTGACAGAGGAGACAACTCAAATGCTACAATTATGGTGAAAGAGGCCACATATCTCCTGACTGCAAGATTGGAAAGAGTGACAAAGGCAAGGTACTTGTCACAAAGAAGAAAGGCTGGACAGACTCCTCAGATTCTGAAGATGAGGTGAATTATGCCTTGATGGCAAATGCTGATGGTAGCCCTGAAGCTGCTGAATTGAAGGTACCTCAAACAACTTATTCTTTTCATACTGATGATATTACTGAGTTGAGATTATATCTTAAAACCATGTTTATTAGTTACAGAGATCAAACTTTAACATGTGAAAGATTAACTTCTGAAAATCTTGCTTATAAAAAAAGGAATGACTATTTAGAAAAAGAGTTAGTTATGTTCCACCAAACTCAGAAAGAAAGAGATGATGCTTTTTATGTTAGAGATGAAGTGCTAAAATTGAATGAATATCTAAAAACTGAGTTAGAAAAGGAAAGAGAGATTATCAAGACTTGGACTAACTCTGGCAGAACAACTCAGAATTTATTAAGTAGTGGAAACTGGAAAGAGGGATTAGGTTATGGAGATGATAAAAGTGAAAAAGGAACTGAACAAATTGAGCCAATTGTTGTTAAACAGACTGCTAAGCCAAAGGTGAATCCTGTTAAGTTTGTAGCTAAAACTGTAAAGTCTGATTTTGAAAAGATGAAAGAGTCTGTAGCAGAAGTTAAGGAAAAGTCAACTTCTGACAAATTAGAACAGGATAAACCAACTAAAGTTAACATAGGCTTAATGACAAAGAAGCATCTTAAGCATAAGCTGAAAGAAATTAGGAATGTCAACAAGGTAAAGGAAGCTAAGAAAAATAGGAATGGCAAGGAAGGTGTGAATAAAAGCAATAATTATATGCATGTTCCTAATGCTCCTAGAAAGAAATATTATAACCGTGGAAACTCTAACCATCTTGCTTCTTTTTGCAGGAAGAATAAGAATATAAACTCTTTACCTCCTAAGTCAAAAATTAAGAGTCAGTAAGTTAGGTTTAATCCACAAAATCCTTGTTTTCATTGTTGTAGTTTATGGCATTCCATTTATACTTGTAAGGAATATCATAGTTTGTACTATGATTATTATAAAAAAACCTTCTTTGAAGAAAGTTACTTTAATTCCTTCTAGTGTAAAGTCTGATGCAAAGTCTGATATAAGTTCTGATAAACAACATGTTAGCATAAACTCTGATATTAAATCCGCTACAAATGCTAACAAACTTAAAAAGACCCAAGGATCCAAGCAAGTTTGGGTCCTTAAAACCAACCATTAGTGGTCTTTGTGATTGCAGGGCAACTGGAAAGATATCCTAGTGCTGGACAATGGATGTTCAAGACATATGACTGGAAATAAAGCCCTGCTATCAGTCTTTGTGGAGAAAGCTGGCCCAAGAGTTTCTTATGGAGATGACAATATGGGAAAAACTCTGGGATATGGCAATATCAATCTTGGGAATGTCATCATTGAAATAGTAGCTCTTATCTCAGGACTTAAACACAATCTGCTAAGTGTAAGTCAAATATGTGACAGAGGTTATCATGTGGATTTCTTTGAAGAACACTGTGAAGTTGTAAGTAATTCTACAGGCAAAGTGGTTCTAAAAGGTTATAGGCATGGTAACATTTATGAAACCAGACTTTTAACAAGTTCTGATGGTTCTGCAATCTGTCTGTTGAGTAGAGCATCAATTGAAGAAAGCTGGGATTGACATAAAAGACTCTCTCATTTAAATTTCAACAACATAAACGAGCTTGTAAAGAAAGATCTTGTGAGAGGATTGCCAAAATCAGTATTTTCTCTTTATGGCCTTTGTGATTCATGTCAAAAGGCAAAATAAAGAAAATCTTCTTTCAAGAGCAAAACTGAATCCTCTATTCTTGAGCATTATCACCTACTTCATGTTGATCTATTTGGTCCAGTCAATGTCATGTCTATTGCAAAGAAGAAATATGCTATGGTTATAGTGGATGAGTTCACAAGATACACTTGGGTGTATTTATTGCACAAGAAGAATGAAACTGCATCTACTCTAACTGATCGTGTTAGACAGCTGGATAAGTTGGTCAAAGATTCTGTTAAAATTATAAGAAGTGATAATGGCACCGAGTTCAAGAATTCAATCATGGAAGAGTTCTGCAAAGAGCAAGGAATCAAACATGAATTTTCTGCACCTGGAACTCCACAACAAAATGGAGTTGTAGAAAGAAAGAACATGACTCTCATTGAAGCTGCATGAACTATGTTTGATGAAGCAAAGCTACCAACCTACTTTTGGGTTGAAGCTGTGCAGACTGCCTGTTTTACACAAAATGCTACACTCATAAACAAGTATGGAAAAATATCATATGAGATGGTGAAGAAAAAGAAGCCAAATCTGAAATACTTTCATGTATTTGGATGTAAGTGTTTTGTTCTTAAGACTCATCCTGAACAGCTGTCAAAATTTGATCTAAAAGCTGATGAAGGAATTTTTGTTGGATATCCACTTTCCACAAAAGCCTTCAGAGTCTACAATTTAAGAACAAGGGTTGTCATGGAATCTATCAATGTATCTTTTGATGATAAGAAGATTACTGGACTTAAAGATTTCAATGATCACGATCAGCTGAGATTTGAAAATAAAGATTTAAATACTGATTCTGTAAATTCTGATGACTTAAACTCTGATCCTGTAAGTACTGACGGGTTAAGTTCTGATGTCATTAAAACTGTGGTAACAACTCTAAAGGAAAATGCACCTGTCCAGGGAGAGCAAGCTGAAGATCCTACCACAACTCAAGACTCTCAAGAAGCATCAGAACCTGTCTCTGGCTCTTCAATTTCAAGTCCTGAAGTAACCAACTCAAATTCTGAAGTCTCAGAGAGCATAACTATAGGGGGAGCATCAGAAAATGCTGATGGAGATAGCATGGATCATGGGGGAGGATCCAGTCCTAGAAATCAACTTCCATCAACAAGGATGTGGACCAAATCACATACACCTGACTTAATTATTGGAGATCCTGAAATAGGTGTTAGAACTAGAACTGCAACATCAAATGAATGTCTCTATCATTCTTTCCTATCTCAGACTGAACCAAAGAAAGTGGAAGAAGCTCTTCAAGATGCTGATTGGGTGCAAGCAATGCAGGAAGAGTTAAATGAATTTGAAAGAAACAAAGTCTGGACCCTAGTGCCAAGACCAAAGAACTGATCAGTTGTTGGCACAAAATGGGTGTTCAGAAACAAAACTGATAGTGATGGCATAATTACAAGGAACAAAGCTAGGCTGGTAGCTAAGGGTTACTCTCAACAGGAGGGTATTGATTATGATAAAACATTTGCACCAGTTGCTAGATTGGAAGCCATAAGAATCTTTTTGGCTTATGCTGCTCACAAAAAGTTTAAAGTCTTTCAAATGGATGTAACAAGTGCTTTTCTCAATGGAGAATTGGAAGAAGAGGTGTATGTTGAACAACCTCCAGGCTTTGTAGATTCAAAATTTCCAAACCATGTCTACAGGCTTGACAAAACACTTTATGGCCTTAAGCAAACTCCAAGAGCATGATATGGGACTTTAGCTCAATTCCTTCCGGATAGTGGATTTCACAGAGGTACAATTGATAAAACACTGTTCTACCTCAACCATGGAAAGGACTTACTTTTGGTATAGATATGTGTTGATGATATCATATTTGGTTCTACAAATGCCAAACTCTGTGAAAGGTTTGCAAAGCTAATGCAGTCAAGATATCAGATGAGTATGCTGTGAGAACTTAGTTATTTTTTGGGCCTTCAAGTCAAGCAAAATGAAGAAGGTACTTTTATTTGTTAATCCAAGTACACCAGAAATTTACTCAAGAAATTTGGAATGCAAGACAGTTCAACAGCATCCACTCCCATGGCCACTGCAACCAAGTTAGATAAAGATACTGCTTCATCAGTAGATATTACTAACTACAGAGGTATGATTGGCTCTTTACCCTATTTAACTGCAAGTAGACCTGATATCATGTATGCTACCTGTCTTTATGCAAGCTGATCCAAGAGAACCTCATCTAATAGTTGTGAAAAGAATTTTCAAGTACCTTATGGGTACAACTGATCTAGGATTGTGGTATCCTAGAGAATCAGATTTTAAGCTAGTAGGTTACTCAGATGCAGATTTTGCAGGATGCAAAATAGACAGGAAAAGCACTAGTGGAAGCTGCCAATTTCTTGGAGGCGGATTAGTTTCTTGGTTTAGGAAGAAACAGAAATCAATTTCCACATCAACTACAGAAGCAGAATATATTGCTGCAGGAAGCTGTTGTGCACAGATTTTTTGGATGAAGAATCAATTACTGGATTATGGGTTTGAATTTTCTAAAATCCCAATTTACTGTGATAATCAAAGTGCTATTGATATGACAGGTAATCCAGTTCAACACTCAATGACAAAGCACATCAGCATTAGGTACCATTTCATAAGGGAACATGTGATAAAAAGTACAGTGGAATTGCATTTTGTTCCAACAGATCAACAACTAGCAGATATCTTCACAAAACCACTATGTGAAGCTACATTTACAAGAATGGTAAATAAACTTGGAATGGTTTCAGGTTCTTTCTCTAAATCTTCTTAGTTTTTGTTCTCACGCATCAGACTTTATGATCAGTGTTTAGAGATTCTCTTATCTTTATATAATCTGTTCTTAAATTGAATTTCATTAAATGCTGATTGTTATCTGATGTGGATCTTTATACTCTGATAGTGATTTGAATGTTCTGTGACTATTCAATCCAATGAGTATACTGTGCTAGATGCAGACCTAGTAGTCTTTAACATACTAGAAATCCCATGTTTGAATTAGTTGTTTATGTGGAAACTCATTAACACAAGCAAATTCTGATTTTGAGCTTAGTCAAATTTACTTTGTGTATCTTATTACTAAGTCACAAACTAGATTCTTGCTTCTTATCTGTCAAATTCTGATGTCAGTAAATCTTAAGGATGAACTAAATGCTTGGTAAGCCTCACTTATCTAAAAAAAAAGAAAAAAAGAAAAGAAAATTAAAGTCAGGTACTCCTTTGAGATCTAGAGAAAATAATATGGAAGGGAAGATCCAAGTGCATTGTTGGTATTAAGTAATATGCATTAGAAAAGCAAATAAATTTTTCTTGTTGACTTTTCACATTCTCTGATTACTGGAGAAATACTCTGATAATAGCATAAATTCTGATAAGCAGTTGTGACTCATTTACACTGAGAAGCCACTGTAAAAAGGAATTTCGAAAGAAGTATAAAATGAGCACAAACAGTTGAGGTGGACTCTTGCATAAATTTGTTCTATAGTAGACTTCATGATTGCTGACAGATTTTAAGCACTTCTCTTAGTTATGCCTTATTTCTAAGATATGTACTAAAGTTTATCAGACTTTAATCTTTATCTGATATTCTTCTAAAGGCACACACTCTCACTCCATATGAATGATGAAAATTACTGTGGTGATTAAGTTGTTTTTGACAAATAGTTAAGTGTCATTTGCATATATTCTGAGGACAAGTTCTGATGGAAGTTCTGATGATTAAACTCTGAAGAATCAAGTCAGTATTTGTATGAAGGATCACGGAAAAAGATATTCACTTTTTGAGTTGATAAGCCATTTCTGATGACTGTTAAAATCTGATAAAAGTTTAGTTCTGATATTAAATCCTGATGAACTCTGATGCTTACGTGGCATTATTCTTTACTTGACTTATTTGTGGTAAATACTGAAACGGTCATATTTAATCAGAATATATTGAGGTGAGATAAAAATAGTCATAATCATTTGGGTTAGTGGTAAATGTGTTTGTCTTGAAAAACTGCATGTGTACAGTAATTATTACCTATTTCCCGTGCCCATTAACTCTTGCTTTCATTTTTTACTAACTGTTATTATTACACTTCGGTCTAGGGAGACGAGGCATCATTAATTTTACACATAACTATTAATCAGTCCTCTAGTCCCTTGATATTCCTTTGGTTATTTAACCAACATCTCATCTCAGACAAATCATCTTTTATTCTCACACAAAATCATTCTCTCTCTCTTTTAATTTTCACCATTTTCTTCCTTCATAAAAATGGTTCTTGTAAACATGTTCATGAACTATGAAACCTTCAATGTCGAGTTCCGTTGTGGTGACTGGGAACAGGAATGGCACATCACTGCCATTCCTGCTGAGATATGGAACATGGTTCCATAAGAGGTTCAAAAAAATCTCTTGTTCTTCCAGATGGACTATCAACTCCATCTTAATCGCTTGGAAGAAGAACGGAGAGAGGCTCTTCTTCAGCAAGAACGGATCATCCGTCTTGCAGTGCTTTTGTTCAGCAGCAGGAGGAACTAATAGATAGCTCTCCTTTTGAGACCTAGGCTATTAATGTTCACTATCTTAGACTAAGATTATCTTGTAATCTTTTGCATGTAATCTATAAATTTCATGAATGTACTCTTTGGATATTTTAATGAAATTTCTTTTGATTGCAAGATTTAGTCTTTCTTTATCTCGTATTATATGAATGTGAATGTTATCATTGAAACCTATTAATCTTTACTTCATCCACTTGAACTGTATTTCTTGATGAATGTTTTGATTAAAATTGTGGTTACTAATAATTTGTGCTGATTTGAAAAACAAATGTTGAATTTGAATCAACATAGCCTCAGTTACATTTAGAAAGGAAGCACAGGTTCATGCATCAGAACCTGTGATAATTGAAGCTGAGAATGTTACTTCTCAGAAAGAAACTGCAGCTCAAAGTTCTGATACTTTGAAGAGGAAATCTGTAAGTTCTGATGCTACAACAACAACTCCTTCATTGGAAAGGAGATTGAAGAAAATGAGGGCAAAGAGGTATAATGCTAAATCTCCATATGAGGATACAATTGAAGCTGAGGAAGGAGATCAGGAATCTCTGATCTCAAAAGAGCCAATTATAATTGAATCTCTGCCACCTCCAGTTAAAGACCAAGACACTGTTCCTGATACAGTGGTTACACCTCCAGTCTCTCCTCTTCATGAAGATATTACAGTTGAAGATTCAGGCTTCAGTCCTGAAATTGACATCCATAGGCTGCACATTCCTTTTATTCTGTATTTGGAAGCTCCTACAGAAGCTTAGCAATCTCCAGTTCAATCTCCAATCTTAAATGCTGAGATACCAACTCCACCTATTTCTCCAAAGCATGCTGAAATTCCTACAGTAGAGGAGGTTATTCCTGAATCTCCAGTTGCCTCACACACTGTTGTTCTTTCAGAACATAATGAATCTTCTTCAAGTTCTGAAGATAGTGTTTCTATTGAGACTCCTGCTCCCATTCTGGGAAAGGAAGCACTGGTAAAGAAGTTTATTGAGCAGGATGCCCCTATACCTTTGGAGGATACTCGTAGGGGAGTTAAGTGGACCAAGAAGTGGAATGATTCTGATTTCATTCCAAACTCTAACATTCTGACAGAGCATGTGTCAAAAGCTGATGAGTTATTGTCAAATTCTGATTTCAAGACACAACTCAAGATCACTGCTCTCTCTACCAAGCATCTTCAAGGTCTACTGTGCTACTCAAGAAAAGGTTGACAAACTTCTGGAAAAGGATGAAAAGCTAGATATGGAAGCCAAGCTTGATGAAAAAAACTGAAGAGAAGCAACATGCCCAAATTACTGAGGTTCTGGAAAATCAAGTTTCTCAATAGGCTCAATTGAATGAAATTCAAACTTCAGTAGAACTTCTTCTCTCACTTCTACTATTTGATGATGCCAAAAAGGGGGAGAAGATAGTTAAGTCCAAATGCTCAGATGATCAAATACTGAAGAAGACAGATGATGAAACTGATGACCAGGGAAACCCTAGTCAGGGTAGAGGTCAAGCTCAGAGTAAACAAAGCAGCAAAGTGAAACTAAACTCTAATGCAAACAGATCTTCTATTCAAAAGAAGACAAGTTCGGAAGCTGCTCAAACTGAAAATCTGATAGCAAGTACTGATATTCAAAATCTGAGATCAAGTTATGATGAGCAAAGTCTGACAAAGCCTGATGTTCTGATACAAGGTGGAAGTCAAGATTCTCAAAAGTTCATGCAAACTCTGAAGCTCAAGGGAAAGCAGACTACTGTCTACTACAAGGATCCCAAAATTCAGACATTTGATGAAGAAATTGCTAGAAGATTGTTCGTGAAACATAATCCAGGAATGGATTTAGATAATCTCAAGGAGGAAGAAGCTAGATTTAAAGCTGAAAACACAAATATAAAGCCAAAAGCTTCTGTTGCAAAGAAACCTCCAAGGCCTAAGGAGAAAGGCATTGTGATCAAAGAGAAGACAAGTTCTGAAGCATCAAAGCCCAAAACAAGATCACAATCTGAGATTGATCTTAAATGGAAAGGAAAGGAAAAGGTTGATGAACCTACAAAGTTTCAAAAGAGGAAAATACCTTCAGTTGTGATAGATCCTGTCTATCAAACTACAATTCATGATGATGATACTCTGACTGAAGAAAATGTTCAAACTCTGAAAAGAAAGAAGATTTCTGAAGAATCAAAGACAACCTCTGACAAAGCTCAAGTTGTTCAGAGTGAAGAATAACAAGCAAAAGCAAAAGCAGCAAGTTCTGATAAAGTCAAGAAGTTAACCTCTGACAGTGCTCAAGTTAATTTAGAAAAAATGGAAGTGGCTGATAAAAAGAAACTTCTGTGGAAAAATGTCAAACCATCAGATCCAAAGAAAAGCCAATTGCTGTCTGATTTCATGTCTATTGGGTTAAATGCTAGAGAACCAAGAGACAGGGTTGGACTAGGTTTTGATGAAGCTAAAATCAAAATAGGACTTGAAGTTGCTACAAGAGATCTATTTTTACTAACTGACAAACCTCTTGAAGATGTTACTCAGAAACACCTTAACAAGGTTATCCCTGTTCAAGTGGTACTGGATGCTCATGATAAGCACAACATCAAAGAAAATCTGATTCTATTTCTTGAAGATGGAAGGACATATCAGATGTCAGAATCAGATGTACTGAACAAAACTCTGAAAGAACTTCAATTCTTTCATTACCTTTTAGAGGTAAAGTCTAATATTACCAGGAGATGGTCAGACTTCATATTGAAGACCATCAGAGATAAAGCAAGAATTTCTGGTTCAAGATTTACAGAATTCATTCCATGTATTATTGAAGATGATTGAAGTGAAATTCCTATGAAGAAGGATTCTGCTAAGCTTGAGGTAATACTGAAAGAGAAATGTCTATGCTACAATGAAGACTCTTCTCATCCTAGGGTAATAAGACTGGACAATGGTTTAGAAATAAACCATATCTCTGCAATAAGGACTGCAATCTATCAGATTGAGAGTCAGAATGAAGAGATGAAGCAAGTCAAGGCTACACTCTCTCAGGTCCCGAGGATTAAAGAAGAAAAACCGATATCACACTTTGTTAAGAATCATTATGGATTCAGATTGACTCAGTGAGATTGGTAAAAGCTACAAGGACTGTAAGTTGTAGTTAGTTACTCAGTTAAATTCTCTATGCATTTGAACTTAAATGTTTTTGACATCATCAAATCTATTAACTTGTATATTTTGCATAATTTATAAGTTGGGGGAGATTGTTAGATATATTTGAGATGTCATATCTAATATATTTCATGTTTAGTTTTCAGATCTTAACAAACAGGAAATATCAGTACTTACTGGAATTAGTACTGATTGGAAGTCGGAACATAATATCAGGACTTAAGGTCATGTCAGAACTTAAGTACGGGAGGACTTACAGTTAAGGAAGGAAGCTGATTTAAAGTAGAAGATCGAGACTAAAACAAAAGAAGATATGCATGAAAAGAATTAGAAGACTGGAAGACTTGTATAAGATATCTGATTGATATATTTTAGGAGACAGAATTATATTCCATATCAATTAGAAGTTATCTTGTAACCGTGTAATATATAAACACAAACATAGGTTTACACTATAAGTGTTATCATTATCAAGATACAATATTCATTGTAACCAAGCAGCTCTTAGTGATATTTGTTCATCACTGAGAGAGAATAGTTCCAATGTAAAAGAGTTTATTATATTGAATATATCTGTTTTCTGTTACTTGTGTTCAAGATCGATTTGATTGTAATAACACTGTATTCAACCCCCTTCTACAGTGTTGTGTGACTTAACAGGTTTTAAAGTCAAAATATGTTGGTTTAGAGTTAGAATCAATGGTTAAAAGTGAGTCAAAAAACAGGGTAGTTTTTAAGGCACCAAGCAGATTTGTGTCAACTTTGAGGGTAGGCCCAGGGAGGCCTAGGTTAGACCTTGGTGTCATTCCAAGTGCATAATTAGATTTAGGTCTTAAGAGTTCAGTGGGTTAGTTTTGGGAGGAAGGTCTAGAGCAAAATAGTGTCAAAGACCCTAAGTCGCCCATGGTGGCTCCAAGAGAGTGCAAGTGAGAACACTACGACTTAACACTTAGTTTTGTGAACCCTATAAGTGAGGCATAAGTGAGCCTTAGTGTTTACAATTAGATAAAGGTCAGTAGAATGTAAGGCCATAGGTATGGTCAAGAGAAATGAGATCACCAAGTTTAGGCACTTCGAGTTTCGAGATTAGTAGAGTTATACTATGATAGTCAATTTGTAGAGATTAGTTTTGTGAGATCATTCAATACCCAATGATGCACCAAATCTATAAAATATATTGCATGTACTTATCTGTGCTTATGTTCTCCAAGGTGTTTCAGTGCTATATATATAGTAATGTGGGTTGACTTGAGGTCTTATGTGAAGTAAGACGCTGAATCCTACTTGGAGTCAAATTATGCATTAGCATTATGATCGATTGTTCTTATAAGAGTCTTTTATAACGAGAGTTATTATTATTGTGTAGGATCAATTGAAGATAGGAAGCTTGCCGTCAAGGTCGAGTAGTGCTCCCGGTTGCTCCTAAGCCAAGTCGAGTTCTAGATAAGCCTTCTCTAAGGCAAATGTCCCTACCTTCACTTATCGTTCAAGTGATGTTTTCTTTAAACTATATTATGCAAGTGTCCCTACCTTCACTTATCGTTCAAGTGATGTTTTCTTTAAACTATATTATGCAAGTGTCCTTACCTTTACTTATCGTTCAAGTGATGTTTTCTTTAAACTATATTATGCAAGTGTCCCTACCTTCACTTATCGTTCAAGTGATGTTTTCTTTAAACTCTATGATGCAAGTGTCCTTGAACCTTCTTGTGATATGTTGCAAGTTTATTCTGAATTCTTAATATATAATGCAAGTGCACCCCCCCTTCATATCTATTTTTATGCAAGTACCTTAATGTTAAATTGAGTTGTTACAAATGTTATGCCATGCTTGTGATTATCGCAATTGTTCCAAGTTCATTTTTGCACTAATAAAGATCATTCGCTTATCTACGTCTTTCCAAAACTTGACTTAGGACCTATAATTTCTGTACTTCGATTGCTCATATCATACATAAATACCTTTGTAAGCACCAATATTTCAATTTTCATGATCATAAAACCCCTATTGATTTGATACTATATCCCTATACCCTTAATACCTTGAGATATCAATAATTCAACTTCATACTTCTTCATTACTCTTTATTATCATACCAAACTTTGTAACTAGATGTATGCCATGTATTACCCTCCAAATTTGAGATCCCTATCTTGTTGATCATCGTTATGATTCCTTTTTCAATACTTTCTTCCTTGGTTGATAAACCATTGATGTTCACCATTGATGACCCTGCCAGTGAGAAGTTAATTCATTTCTGATAAGACTTCCATAACTCCAATCCTTGACTGATCATCTAAACTCTATTGTTTAGAATCCCTTGAAATTTCTCCCTGGCATCAGTTTTATAAAAGATAATTGTTTTTCAAACAAAAGAATGTTTTCTTAAGATTGGTGGATTGGACTAAGATGCAAGTCCCTTTCACACTTATTATATTAGGCTTATAAGTTGGCTAGGGATCCCAACTAAAATTTGTTAGAACCCAACGAGGTTCGGGATTACTTTGCGGCTGATCACCGGCTGTAATCCGTAGCGTCATAACATAATTTTGAGTAATGATTTGATTTTGACTTGAATAATGATGCCATCCACCCCATTTTTGAATTATGAATTGATATGCTGTTAATTTATGTCTTATGATATATCTTGCTGAGCGTTTGGCTCACTTCTTGCTATTTATTCATGTTATTTTAGCTAGCAAGTATGGTTAGATTCAAGTAGACTGCTCGTAAGTCTACCGGTGGAGATCCTGAGGCTTATGTGAGAGCTCAGGTAGTATAGTTGTAACATCCGGGACATAACATCTAATTATTTTTATCAATAAATGATAATTATGTGAATTTTTGGTAAATTATCTGATGATTGATAATAATATTTGGATGTTTGTATATAATAAAATGTGAGTATATTAATTTCAATATGTCCAGAATAAAATATAGATAATTAAGGTATTTTTCTGGTAATTTTTGGAGTGTTATATGATTTTATAATGATTTATGAATTTATTAATTATTTTCTGAATAATTACGAAACTATTTTATAAAGCCGGGAATCGTCCAACTTCAACCGTTTTTACGTTCTTACAACCCGAAACTCTTCCGAAAACTCTTCCTAACCTAATCGGATAATTCCGGACATTTTCCGTGTTTTGACTTTTTCGATCTGGATTACGGTTTGACCCGTGCGCGGCCCGGCGCAAAATTTTTGATACGATAATCATTTCGATAAATCAACAAAACCCGTATTCTCAAAAGACGAGATAATATTACATTATTTTCATATAAAGTGTTTTATAAAAAGCCCGGTTTGGATAATTTTACAATACGGGTATCAAATCGGATCATTTTTGCAGTTACTTAGCGGCTAAGTAACTAATTTATCGATCCAATACGATCCAACATGAACCAATATTCATAAATATAAATAGCCTTTTTCTTATTTTATTTTATTCGTATAATCATAATCACTCAGTAAAAATATATAAATTACAGAGAAAACCCTAAAAACATCGCGTTCTTGAAAATCAAACCCTCGAACGAAGGCGTTATCGAACTCCAATTCGGGCGTGCCATATATCAAATCGAAGCTCTCTAAAAGTACTTTCTGAATCAATCAACCATTTTAGTGCAAAAATCTAGGTGATTTTCTTATTTATTTATTTTAATTCGAATTATTTAATAATTAAAATATGAATTTATGTTCTTGATGTTGTTTGTGTGATTTGATGTTAGAATCATGTAGATCTTTTCTTCCTGGTCATTTTGGTATATTAAATGACTAATTTGGAGTTCAATAACATTTAGAAAATTGAGTTTGATTCTCGAATTCAAAAATAAGGGTTTATAGAGTTTGAATTTTCTTAATTGAAATTTGGGTGTTTTTGATTCAAGGGTTATTAGATAAAATTGATTGCACAGAATTATAGATAGTTTAAAAACCAATCGAATGGTATATTTGAAATCACCAAACGATTACGGGAAGACAGAGATCGAAAAATCGAAGTTCGCCGGCGGCGAAACTCCGATCAAATATTCTGGTCAAATGATCGAGTGTTTGGGGGAAATGATTCTGCAGATTTATTCCTGGCATCTCAGAGAGCATTCGTCGATGTTTTGGTCAACTTCTGGGCAGCTTTTAAGCTCGTCGGAAAGCTTGGTTGCCGCCGGCCACCGGAGAAGAAAGGTGAGGAAGACGGTGGTGAATTGCATTTTAGCCATCGTTCTTTCCTCATTTTTACAAAACAGTCCCGAGGGTTTTAAAAATTCTTAAAAATCAGATTTATGTTTTAAAATGTTCAAAAATCATATTCCTGTTTAATTATTTTCAAAATTTGTATTTTCTTTTTATAATTAATTTCAGAAATTGTTTTTAATTATTTTAAATTCCAAAAATTTATTATTTATTATTCTGAAAATATTTTTTAATTCAAAAATAAATCTAAATTAATAAATTAATTAATTTTAGTTGATAATTAATTATTTGATTAGTCAATTGATTTAAATATTAATTGATTAATTAATGTAATTAGTTATTAATTAGTTATTAATTGATTATTTAATTAGATTTAATTATTTATTTTTGATTTAAAAATTTCGAAAAATATTTTTGAGCTTTAAAGTATTATTTTAAATTATTTTCAAGGCTCGATAATTATTATAAAATTATTTTAATGTCAGATTTTGGTGTTCGAACCCTATTATTTAATTATAAAATGATTTGGAGACCCGTTTTAATTCTGAAAAATGTTCAAAAAATAGTATTAAATAGACCATTCGTCTGTTTAATATGAAACGAACGTCTCTAGACTCAAAAAATATTTTGCTTCTATTAAAAATATTTTTGAGACCTAAATTCTTTTGTATCAAAAGGGTGTCTATTTTATGAATCATTTTGAGTCGGTTATTGATCGATACAATATTGTTTTTGACCCGATTTCAATTCTAAACGTATCAAGACCTATCTTTTGGCGATTCAACTTTTGTGGAACATAAATTATGTGACTATGTGTTATATGAAAAATGTGATACGTGCCTTATGTGTTTATGTGTTATATGAACTATGAGTCCACGTGTCGATTAAACTTTATCTGATTAAAGATGGTCCTTATCTGTTATTATCGAGCGGGTAGATGATAAGGATAAATGTATAGACTAGACAATTATATATTGTCAATTAATTGAATGATATCTTTTATGATAGAACACATAGTTCGAGGCATTCAAAGCCAGGTAGAGATAGCAAAAGTAAAGCCGAATTACGTAGAATAATGAAACGAGTGGATTCAGTATAGAGATAAACCTGAAATGGTGATTGACAAGAAAGGTCAAAGGACCTATCAACGGAAATCGATACATCAGGACTGAGTGATATGGCAGATAGTTAAAGATCAGAGGGTTATCAATTGAGGCAAGTATTCCCAAACTTTATTCTAAAATACTGCAAATATTTCTTCATTCATATTCTAAGTTCAGAATAGTTAAATGTTTTTATATTTCACTGTAATTACTCTTAATTATGCAAGTACCTCTTTGATCTTGTTCCTTGATTATCGATTGATCTTTTAAGCAAATACCTATTATTCCAGGTTATTTGCGAACCCTGAATCAGGATGTTTTGAAATCAAAGTGATTTGACATTAAAATACTCTACGGATTGGATGGTTATGATGAGGGCCAGGATTGAGTTGGACCCCAAGGGCCAGAGATGGATGGACCCTTAACTATTAGGCCATAGTGCATGGGTACCCCATATATTGGTGGGTCTATGCAGTTGGCTATAAATCCGCACTGTATCCTGACTGATCAGCAGGTGCATATGTTGGTTTCTAGTCTCCAGTCTAATTTATTGTTGATCTCCATTAACGTTATTCCTTCTTGGAAAGTTTATGATTGCAAAAACAAACAAATATTTGATTCAAGAAATGAATCAGTGAATCATATACTGTTCTTTTAAAGAGAAATATGATTTATGAATAAAGGCCAGTAATGGCCGATGTTTTATTCGCTCAACTGTTTTATATAAATAAAAGTGTTTTGATATCCTTTAAAGATCGTTTCCAGAAGTTTCTTTGATCTAATACCTGGAAACCAATTATGATACTTGCTGGGCATTTTTGGATCACTCTTGCTTTGTGAATTCTTATTTCTTTCAGTATCAAATGAGGACAAGAGTGATTAACTCTTAATAGACAACAAAAGTGGAGAATTTCCAGCTGAAAGAATTTGGAGATGTCAGAATAAACAATACGAGGAATTTAGTAAAGATGTAATGAAATTGTATTTAGATAATGTAATTTTAGAAGGTTAGATTCTTGTTTCATATCATAACCTGTAAGCGATTCGGAATAATGAGAAGTTATCTGTATATTTGTTTTAATATACAGGATTATATTGTTTAAAGTTGTTTAGTGACACCCGATCCTGACCCCGGATTTGGGGATGTTACAATAGTTGGTGTCTATGTGAGGAACGGTAGTATGTAAAAGTTGTAATAGTTGTAGTGTTGGACTGTTCAAACACAGAACCTTTGCGATCTTGGATTTTGTTGTTAACATCAGTTTGTAATGACTCTATATTTAGTTTTATTTTCAGGCTGTGACATTTGTCTTGAGATCATTTGATCTTTGTTCAATTCTTGCAAGTTCTTCTACATATCTTCTATCCTTTTCTTCCTTTTCAGCCTTTGCTCTTGCATTTTTTTCATCCCTTTCTCTCACCCATACACATAATACAACCTTCCAAACCCTTGTAATAGTGTCCTTATCTCTCATCAAGTTGATCACTCTTTTGAATTATGTGGTTGAAAGTGTATCCAATAGGTTACCGGCAAGTAGAGTGAAGGTACCATCATCAAAATATATCCTGATTTATGTATAAGATACAACCTAGACTCTGACTATTTCTTCAGCCAGCTGTTGAAAATATTCTTCATCTGTGATGCACCAATTTAGTGGAAGAAAATCAGATTGATCATAACAGTTCCAGATAGCTCTTTCAGTAACTTGCAATTTCTTTGGTTTCCTTCCAATAGATTTGTAATGAGTTTTGACTGGTGGCTTGAATGAGGGTAGGTTTATGATTTTCTTTAAGGTGGATTGGCTGGATGTGATTCGTATTTTGAGTAGGGTGTTAGTAGTTGGTTTGTACAAAAACTTGGGCTTTGAGGTCAATGACAGTTGAATGTTTGAGCTTATAGGTTTAATGGTTTGAGCAGGTTGGATTTTGATTGACTGGACATTTTTCTTTGGTTCTGAACCATCCTTTTTCTTCTTCCTTCTTCTCTCATCACCTCTTTTCTTATCATCTCCCTTCTTCTCATCTTACTTCTTTTCTTTGCTGCCAGTTTCCTTGGAGGATTGACTTGTATTTGAGCCAGAAGGTTTTGATCATCTTTCTTTTGCTCATCATCATCCAAGCCATCCTTATTGAATTGTGTTTTGGGCAACTTGGCTTCAGGATCTCTCAAATATCTCCCCAAAATCTTTATCATCTCTATATCCTCGCCAGTCTTGTTCTTCTTGGTCTTCAATCCAGTTTCCAGAGTCATTATATGCTTTTTGTGTGCCATGACACAATGTCCGGGTACATGAAAATTCTTGAGTTCCTTGGTGTTTGGACATATATAAGCCACTCCCTTATGTGGATAGAGATATGCTTCTGGAAAAGCAGCTTCTTGAGCTTTTTATAATTCCTTAAGCAAGAGAGTGTCTTCATTGATTACTTTGTTGACTTTTTCAATGAAGATGTCCAATTCAGATGCCCTTCTTGATGTAAGAAAATTCAGGGACACTTGCATGCATCTGTCTACACCTTGAGTCATTGATGTTTATCACAACTCTCTTTTCCTGAAAATTTCCCCTGGTCACCAAAATCACACTTATAGAGTTTATGGTCTTGTTCAAATCCCTCCTGTAAGTGATGAAGTTGTTGCTGAGAGAAGCCTTGAGAGCCTTTAGCGAATCTTCAAATTTCTTGATCAGACTAGGTCCCTCAGCTGCTTTGATAAGCCTCTCCATTCCAACATCAACTTCAACTACTTGAGATTTGCCTTTATTAGTTGTTTGAGCTTGAACATATGTAGATGTTTGGGATGATCTTAGTAGCCTAGCCTTAATCTCCCCCTTAGGCTTGTTAGCAGGCAGGATAAAAGGTGTAGGGATTTTAGGCCTCACAGCTTCTGGAAGTGCAGGTAGTGGGATGTTGAGTGCACCCATGATGGCTCCCAAAGACACTGAATTTTGCATTTGGAGGTGCTTGTGAGAGTCCATCAGGGTCTGGATGTTATCCTGTTGACTTGCTACCATTGCTGTGAGTTGAGAGACTTGAGTTGTGAGAGACTTATTTGTTGTCTGTAAAGTAGAGACTTAAGATTGAAGAGCCTGGATTTGTAAGTTTGTGGAGGTTGAGATTGGTTGTTGAGTTCTTGAAGAAGTTGAAGTACCAAATGTGGCTTGTACAACTTCTTTGATTCCCTCAATCAAAAGAGCTGAAGGCTCATATCTGCTTTGATGAAGTTGATTCAACTTGAGTATGGTGTCACTAGAATTTGTAATGTATTGTTAAACCACTTCATGCAGAGATACAAAAGATTACCTTAGACTTTTGATACTTGCATCCACTGTAGTTAGATCAAACCTTGCCATCTGTTCTGTAAAAGTCTTGAATTTTGATTTGATCTCAACTTGTAATGGATAATCTCATCCATCTTTTCCCTCACCATCTTTCTGATCATATCTTGATGACTAGTCAAAGTTAGTTGTGGTGCTTTACCAAAGAGGTGAAAAGCTTTGATTTGAGCCTTGTAGACTTCACTGACTGCATCATACACTTCTTGTGGAGTAAGGACCTTGGCATTACTCCCCAAAATAGTTACATATTCCTCTCTGAACCTTGCCAAGACCTGATCCATCTCCAGTATAAAGTCTTTAGAAAGCCAAGCATCCATATTGCCATCCTGCTCAGCTTCATTTACTATCTTCTGCTTTTGCTTCTCAACATCTTCATTATAAGTTAGCAGAATTGTCTGATAGTCTTGATTTCTGATGTATGTAGTGAGCAGATGTTGTATGATGTTTGCAAGACCTGAAAGTTGATCAACCAGAAGGTCATCTACTGTGGTTGGTTGTGATTGAGCATGTTTTAACCACTGTTGGATTGGGTGAGATGGTTGTTGTGAAGGGTTGGATGTTGAAGGAATATCTATAGATTGTGAAGTGGAAGGTTGATCTTCAATGGAACCACCTGTGATAGATGTCACAGTTTAACTCACAGGTTGAACTGTGGTTGTGACAACTTGTTATTCTCCATTTGTGGTGGGAACCTCCATTGGAGTTGGAGGGGAGTTAACTAGTTCACTGTCATGTACTCTAGTCTCAGAAACTTGTGTTTCTTTCAAAACACTGTCACTTGAAAGTGATGTACTTGCCTTCCCCATAACAGGATTATTGGAAATTGAACTCCTAACTTCAATTGTGATTGCAATCTCAACTAGGGTTTTGAGGGGAGTTGTTCCCACAAGAGGAACCTATAATTGAATTGGAGAGAATTTAGATAGCTCCCCCTCAGGAGTACTACCCTCAAACCATACAACCTGTGAAGGTTGTTTTGCACATGAAGGTGCATTTGTAACTAGCACAGGGTCTTCAGTGAAAACTGATGAAACCCCTGTGTTTGTGTTGGTGTCATCAAGGTCTACCCCAGCATGTAGCCTCTCACCAACTAAATTTGGTTCCTGGATAGTGAACATAGTTTCATGAACTATGTCACTTGAAATTGGAAACACTTGAGAATCAGGTTCAAGTGCTTTATTATATGAAGAAGAAATTTGTGAAATTAGAATTTGAATTTCAGAGTTGAGTTTTGGCAGCTCCCCTTGAGTGAATGAGGGAGCTTCAAGAGATGTGCTCTCTTTGTGTGTGCCATCCTTATTTCTCCTTTCATACACTTGAATTTGTTCAAGTGTTTGTGTAGACTCTTTACAAGGTGTATTTGGGTGGATGCTTTGTTCAATATAGACACCCTGTTGAGAGGATGCCTCTAGAGTCCGTTTATGTCCCTATTTTACAACTACATCCTTTTGAGAGGATGCAGAGGTGGTTTGAGTGGTCAACTCAGTTTGTTTCACCTTCTTTGTTTTCTTGACCAAGGGTGACTCTTGTTCTGTTTGGTCCTCACCACTCTCATTTATTACTGCTAAGAGTGTCTGCTTTCTCTTCTTTTTACTCACTTCACCCTTTTGAGAGGATGAAGTAATTGGTTTTGTAAGTCATATGTCATAGACCTATTTGTATATTCGAGGATTCAACTCAACTCAAATAAGAATGTAATAAGTAAATAGTGGATCGACCGTCAGAGAGATCTCGCAAAGTAATATCTGTCAAAGGATTCAGAGACAAGGTTCATCTACAGACTTGAGGAATTAATTCACTGGAAGAAGTTCAAGAAATTGATCATGCCTCAGTGATATAAGTCAAGATTGTGGATTTAATCAAGTGACAGAGATCTCGTCAGAGTATCATTAATTACAAGGATTTAATCTGAAGAAAATCAAAGTGTCAGAGTCAAGACATGAAGAAACGTCACGGAAGTTAGTCACTCATGAACCAGACAGTACATCGAGTGTCAACGTTGAAGTGGTGGAATTGATTCATAATTTTCAGTGATTTTCAGAAGATTTGCAGAAGAATGGTTGCTGCTCAAGACTAGAATTAATTCTCTATTAATTAATTGAGTCATCTAATTTAATTAAGAAAATAAATTATATCTGCGAAGAATAATTTATTTATTAATTGAATTAATTGATTAATTAATTCTGAATTAATTCTAGGAATTTTAGGAATTTTCAGAAGTTTAATTGGATTAAATTTAAGCTTTAAATCAGCAAAACAATTGAAAATGAACTAGCATGACAATCAGGATTGTCATACCGATTGTCATGCTAGGCCAAATTCAATTGTTACACCGAAAGTCACTCTAGGAGGGTGATTGTCTTGCTAGTTCATTCTGATTGTCTTGCTAGTTCATTCTGATTGTCTTGCTAGTTCATTCAGATTGTCTTGCTAGTTCATTCAATTGTCCTACCGAAAGTCATACAAGCTTAAAGGATTGTCATTCCAATTCAATTAACTCAGCTGATTGTTTAAATAGAAGCAGAGAAGCAGCAATTGTTTTTTATCTCAATCAAAAACACACAAGTCAAGAACAAAAGCAGCCGCCTCCTGAAACATTTTATTTTCTTCTCTGCTTACATCAAGATCATAATTTCTAGATTGTAATGTTAAATCTAATCCACTAGAAATCTTTATCTTGTTCTTGTGTATCAATCTAGCGGATTAAAATCCCTAGAACTTAATCTCAAATCGCTTTTAGCATTTGATTCTAATTATTACAAAAATAGAAAAAGTTCATGTCGAATTTATTCTAGATTTGTGATAATTGATTTGAGATTAATACCTTGTAATCGATACAGTTGTTGTAACACATTTCAAGTTTAATAATATTTTTATTTAACTTGAATTTTGTTTCACATTTTTTATTCCGCATTTTATTCGATTATTTGGTAACGTTTGTATTCAACCCCCCTTCTACAAACATATTGGGACCTAACAATTGGTATCAGAGCCTTCTGATTAACGAACAAATCAAGATCCTAGACTTTTGTGATTTTTCAACTCCTTGAATTTTTATTTATTCAAAAATTCATAATGACTTCACATAAAGTTGGAACCGTTAAAATTCCACAATTTGATAAAGAGAATTATATCATGTGGAAGAAGAAGATGCTATTATTTTTACAAGTTGCAAATCCCAAATATTCAAACTTGTTAAAGAAGGGTATAAAAACTCCGATGGTTATTGAACCGGAGGTAATAATAGATGGTGTGGTGACTACTGAAGCTAGAACCTATCCAAAAGAGCCTGAAGATTTTACTCCTGCTGAGAAGGAAGAAGCCTCCTTGGATGCCAGCCTTCAATTAATATTAATTGATTCCCTTGATCCCTTGATGAACAGACATGTGATGAACTGTAAAAATTCCAAACACATGTGGGAAACTATTGAGGTGATTAATGAAGGCACAGAGGAAGTTAGGGAGAACAAGTTGGAAATCCTAACCTCTGAATATGAACATTTCAAATCAAATCCAGGAGAAGGAATTACTGAAGTGTTTGAGAGGTACAATGCGTTGATCAACAACCTGAACATCAATGGAAAGTATTATTCAATCAGGGAGGTCAACAAAAAGTTCCTTTTAACACTGCCAACTCATCTTGAACATAGAATCACTGCCATTAGAGAAGCTAGAGATCTGAGTGAGATTTCTTTGGACAGGCTCTATGGAGTGTTAAAAACCTATGAGTTGGAGCAGATTCAACAGAAGGAAGTCTACGGGAAGGATAGAATGGTCAGCACATCTACTGCACTTGTAGCTGAAGGTCAACAACAACAGCAATCTCAACAATTGGAGAGAATGGTACAGTGTTCCAAGGCTGAGGAAAATATGTTAGTAGCAGAATATGATCCTCCTACTACAAATCAATCAAGTGATGATTTTTATTCCTTGGAAGAGCTGGAGCAATTGGAAGATGAATCAATGGCCCAAATTGTCAAGAGATTCTCCCATGTCAGATTCAGGAGGAATCCCAAGCTTAAGTACAAGTCCAACTACAACAAATTCCAGAAAGGTGGATCTTCATCCTCTAACACCAGCAGTGGTGGGTACAAAACAGGGATGGTTGATCGAAGCACCATTAGATGCTATAACTGCAATGAGTTGGGACACTTTGCCACAGAATGTATGAAGCCAAAGCAAGTAAGAAAGAACTCTGAAAGGGCTTATCTGGCAAAGGGAAGAAGCTGGGATGATACTGACAGTGAAGATGAAGATGAAGGAAATCTTGCTCTTATGGCTGTTGATGGAAAAGCTTCATCGTCAAGAATAGAGGTAAAACTTTCTGATGCTGAAATGGTTTATCATCTAAGAGGTAACTTAGATTGTGCACGTCGTGATAATGAACTGTTAAGTTTACAGATCACAGACCTTGAGAAAGAGGTCAATGAATTAAGACTTGTGCACATTAATCAAGACAAATTAAAAGAACAGGTATCTTTTCTAGAGAATAGAGTTGACTGTTATAGAAAACTCGAAACTATTCTCAAAGACAAGATCACCGGTCTTGAGACTAAGGTTAGAGCCTACTTCAATTCTTGTTCGAAGGCTAAAGAGTTCTACAGTAAGCAAGCTGTTAATCAAACATCTGGAATAGGTTATGATTACAATGCTGCTATTGGAGAATTAGGCATAAACTCCCCTCCCCATGTCTGTGCTAAAGGGAGGGAAGTACCACATGTGCTTAAGGGTGTTGATGAACCCCTCTATAAAGCATCAATTGCTGAACCATTTGATGCGACCTCTTCTGTTATTCAAGAAGAAATACGTGCTGAGGATCATGCTTATGAGAAGATTGTTTCCAAGTCAAGTGAGTCGAAAGTTCCAGTCAAAGTTGTGAAAGCAACTGAGACTAACTCAGACACACATGAGTTGGATAACAATAATGCCATGTCTACCATGCATAAATTGCCTGCTGTTAATCACTCTCATAAAGCATGTGGTGTTGCTAATTGTATGTCTTGTGCTTTTAATATGATGTATGCTTATTTTAATGGTAAGCATGTGTCTAATGATAAGACTACTCCTCGTCAGCATGTGAATAACAAGAAGCATGATAGGTCTAAGACTGCTAGTCCTTCTAAGGCTAGAAAGGAGACATTTGTGCCTAAGCTTAAACAGAAATTTGTTAAGGCTGTTTACAAGGTCAAATGTTCAGTCATTGAGAATGTTGAGACCATTAAAATTAAAAATGTTGTTTTGTCTGACAAAGGACAGTTCTACAAGTATGCCGGGCCCAACCAAGTTTGGGTTCCGAAGAAGGTCTAATCCATTTGAAGTGCAGGGCATTAAACAAGTATAACCGGTAGTGTGGATTCTTGACAGTGGATCATCAAGACATATGACCGGAGATAGAGCCCTGCTATCAGATGTGGATTGAGAAAGCTGGCCCCCTGATTACCTTTGGAGATAACAGCAAAGGTTTATCTGAGGGATATGGCTGTTTGCAAGCTGGGAATGTTATCATTGTAATTTTGTATATTGTGCTAGGTTATTATCAGGAAGCAGTATCTAACATATAGCACCAGTGACGAGACTTGAGAATATTACGACATATCAGACACCTGCTGCACATTACACTTGGAATTGTACTCTAGTAAGATGTGTACAAGTGTACTCCTGGTTGGTGAGTTAAAAGAGGAAGTCAGTGCACCACAGTTCATGGACTTTGCAGCTGCAGATCTATTGGACTATGCAATCTCTTCTTCACAATCTCACTTCAGGTTGGTATGAACTAGTGTACTGCTCAAGCAATCATCAAGGACATGGTATGGCACTCTAACAAAAGTTATAATGTTATATGAACTAGTAGAGTCGTCATATTTTATAACTATCTTATCACTAAGCACAATCATATTGTTTTATATGTGCAGTGGTATATTGATTATGCAACATAACAATTAGTATCTAAAGTACTTGACAAGTATCGGTCAATGATATCTTGTTAACATTATGTTGCAGATATTTGTAAGTTTTTGACATGAATGAGAATTACTTAGACTTTACCCTAAGTGATCAATGTTTTATCAAAAACTCATTCATATTGAGAAACAAAATCAAACTTCTTTCTACATTAGTGATTTCTTATGTCATGTAAAATCTTTTGAAATCACTATTGTAAATCATTTTCTCTCTATTACCATATGTTCTATGATACAGGTTCAGTCTCCAATGACTTTCTTTCATTGACAGTCATGAGGTTGAAAACCCACAACGTCTATCCCAGACTGTAAAGACAAACACAAAAACAGAACCAATCAACACTCTTTTACCACTAAAAGTAGTATGAATGAGCGTGAGGGAGATAGTGCCTAGTGCACCACATAAGGAAGGTTCTGTAGTCAACCCAGTAGCTCTGTCTCCTACATAGATGAGTAGTATTTAAACCGAGACAACTGCTAGCCCCCATACATCTTCTCAAAAAGATGTAATGGCTGAAAAGGCTCAAAAACAGTTACTAGATTCATTCTCTCAACAGGGTGAGTCTATTGAATTTTGCCTGTCGGCCAAGGTATCCGATGTAGTGTCACCACTTCAAACATAATCAATTCTTGATGCACAAGGAGAGGTTACACACACAAAGGATGAGTTGACGGAAACAAGAGTTTCGACCATTTTAAGGTCAGATTCGATTGTTCAAGGTTCGTTAGTGGACCAATTGCCTTTACAGGTGTTAGGAGAGGATACTGATCCAAAAGCCATATGTCAGTGGTCAGTGTCTACCTCCCCAGGCTTAAATCCCCTGGATGCATCTGCGGATAGTGGATCTGACATAGGTGCAGATCGGCAACTTGTTGACAATGATTCAGATATTACCTGATAAGTCACAAGGAAATGTCTTCACAGACATTAGAAGGGAACTTTGATCCTTATGCTAAATTTGTTGGATCATTGTTTACCTTCCCAGAATTCAAATCTGGAACCCTAAAAGGGAAACTAGCAACTTGTAAATTATGACTCAGATTCATCTGACGAGTTTAACAAGGATGGGGATTTGTGAACTCCCATTGCACCACCTGTGACCTCCTTAAAGGATGGCTAAGGTGATTTTCCTTGCAGGTACAGCTGGATTATGGAGCTATGAGAGAAGAGTGATACACTTGTGAGAATGAGTGTAAACACGAGTGGAGAGAAGAGTGAAACACATGTGAGGTACACTAAAACACAATCACACACTCACAGTGAGGAAGAAAGAGAAACACTTGTTATTTCTTTTCCAACCAAGTGAAATATGAGAACTCCTTCAGACGACGGCATACATTCCTTCTTTAAGGGGGAGATAAAAGCTTAAGTAATAGTTTGGAGGATTCCTCAACTAAGGGGGAGAAATAGCAAGGAGGAAGAAAAAGATCCTACATGTACACTACACCACACCATTGTTGTTTCTAACTACGGATCCTATTGTACGGGAGAGGTGGTAAACACAAGGTGATTTTCTGATAAGGGAAGAAGCTGTTAGGGGAGTACCATTGGTTTTTATCTGCGGATCCTATTGTACGGGAGAGGTGGTAAAACGAAGGTGATCTTCTTTAATCAGTTGATTCTCATAGGGGGAGAAACAAGAGATATGGGCTTCTCAACAGGAAATGTGGTTGTACAAATGAAGATGGAACTACTTGAAGATATGTTCAGTCTAGAGGAACATCTACTAGGAATCTGGAAAATGTTAAATCTCATCCAGAACTTTTCTGCTATTTACTTTGCATGTATGTTTATATCTTTTTCTTATTTGTTAGTTGAGTTATCCTCTAGGTATTTGTGTGTTATTGTCTAACAAACAAATAGGGGGAGATTGTAAGTCATATGTCATAGACCTATTTGTATATTCGAGGATTCAACTCAACTCAAATAAGAATGTAATAAGTAAATAGTGGATCGACCGTCAGAGAGATCTCGCAAAGTAATATCTGTCAAAGGATTCAGAGACAAGGTTCATCTACAGACTTGAGGAATTAATTCACTGGAAGAAGTTCAAGAAATTGATCATGCCTCAGTGATATAAGTCAAGATTGTGGATTTAATCAAGTGACAGAGATCTCGTCAGAGTATCATTAATTACAAGGATTTAATCTGAAGAAAATCAAAGTGTCAGAGTCAAGACATGAAGAAACGTCACGGAAGTTAGTCACTCATGAACCAGACAGTACATCGAGTGTCAACGTTGAAGTGGTGGAATTGATTCATAATTTTCAGTGATTTTCAGAAGATTTGCAGAAGAATGGTTGCTGCTCAAGACTAGAATTAATTCTCTATTAATTAATTGAGTCATCTAATTTAATTAAGAAAATAAATTATATCTGCGAAGAATAATTTATTTATTAATTGAATTAATTGATTAATTAATTCTGAATTAATTCTAGGAATTTTAGGAATTTTCAGAAGTTTAATTGGATTAAATTTAAGCTTTAAATCAGCAAAACAATTGAAAATGAACTAGCATGACAATCAGGATTGTCATACCGATTGTCATGCTAGGCCAAATTCAATTGTTACACCGAAAGTCACTCTAGGAGGGTGATTGTCTTGCTAGTTCATTCTGATTGTCTTGCTAGTTCATTCTGATTGTCTTGCTAGTTCATTCAGATTGTCTTGCTAGTTCATTCAATTGTCCTACCGAAAGTCATACAAGCTTAAAGGATTGTCATTCCAATTCAATTAACTCAGCTGATTGTTTAAATAGAAGCAGAGAAGCAGCAATTGTTTTTTATCTCAATCAAAAACACACAAGTCAAGAACAAAAGCAGCCGCCTCCTGAAACATTTTATTTTCTTCTCTGCTTACATCAAGATCATAATTTCTAGATTGTAATGTTAAATCTAATCCACTAGAAATCTTTATCTTGTTCTTGTGTATCAATCTAGCGGATTAAAATCCCTAGAACTTAATCTCAAATCGCTTTTAGCATTTGATTCTAATTATTACAAAAATAGAAAAAGTTCATGTCGAATTTATTCTAGATTTGTGATAATTGATTTGAGATTAATACCTTGTAATCGATACAGTTGTTGTAACACATTTCAAGTTTAATAATATTTTTATTTAACTTGAATTTTGTTTCACATTTTTTATTCCGCATTTTATTCGATTATTTGGTAACGTTTGTATTCAACCCCCCTTCTACAAACATATTGGGACCTAACAGGTTTCCTAGCTTCTAGTGGTACATAAAGAAGTGTTTCAGCTTGGGAAGGCCCCTGTTGGTTACCCCGTGTTTGTATTTCTACAGGGACATAAGCCATTGTTGTACTAGGAACAACATTAGATCTCATGTTAGGAATAGGGTAAGGGTAAGTCCTGAATCTCTCCATCATAAATGGAGTGAGTTTAAGACTTACAGGTACCTTATTTTTAGTAAGAAATGAACCAAATAAAACTTTGGACACTTGCTTACAATTACCTGTTTTAGTGCTATCTATACCATTAAGCATATGAATGTCATGTACTTTATGATTTAAAGCAGACATTATAAATCTAGGAAAGAAAATTTCCTTACCTCTTGTAGATAGGAGCATTGTTAGCCTGGTGCTTAGTTCTTCCAGGATCAATAGACCAACATTTAAGTATCTGTTGTGGGCTATGGAGAACACCAGCTTCTGGACTACACTTGATATGTTGTCATATCCTGTCTTCCTGCAAGTAAAAGCCCTTATGATAGAATCAAACAAGAAGGACCATTCTCTCCTTAGGTTCTTATTCAGGCTAGCCAGGTTGATTCTTTCATTATAGTTGATGAAGTCTAGGAACTCAGCTAGCTCATCCTGTGTTGGAACCTCCACCACATTCTTAGTTAGAATGCCCAAAGCTTGATTCATATCCTGCTCATTAAACTCAACTTGTTGGCCTCCAATAGAGCATTTCACCACTATAGACACATAGTTGTCATGCACAACTGTCCTCACTATAACTATTGTCTAGAATTTATGCATAACATCCAAGTAAAGGATTGGGTTAGCAGTTAGATCTCCTGCAAGATAAAAATCAGACAAAAAATTAACAAACCCCTTAAAACTGTCAAGAGCTTGATTAACATCTGTAAAAGCGAGATCGTTGGTTCCATCCTTTGGGATAACAGCTCTAACATTGTTTAGTACCATTGTAGAGGAGTAAAATTGGGTAGATAAGAAAAATTAGAGAGAAAGAGTTTGAAATGAGAGAGAGCGGTTGAAAATTGGAAAAATTAGGTCACTTAGAGATCTCGAAGGCGTAAAGAGGTGTATGTCGAGATGTCTGGGTATTTATAGTAAAAGGTAAATGACTTACCGAGAACTAAAAATGGACGTTTGGAATTTGCTTATCGAGAAGTCATATTGAGAGAATAGATACATATCAATATGTCATTTTCCTGACTCTTATCGAGAACTAGAAAATGACTTGTCGAGATGTCCAATAAATACCCAGTTTGTCCAGAGTGGAATGAATTGTTTCCAATTTTTATTTGAATAAATCAAAATAAAATCAGTCTGATTTTGTCAAAAGTATTTTACCAAAATAATTTATTAAATTAAATTATCTCAGTTCTGAGTTATTGATAAATCTAAAACTTACACTTGTAGAGAACTCTGTGAGTTAACACTTATAGATAACTCTACAATGACTTATCGTTAAGTCATAGTAAAGCTTTTCGAGAAGTCCTTCGAGAATTCAGAAAAATGACTTATCGAGAACTCACTCGAGAAGCCTTAAAATGACTTGTCGAGAAGTCAATTAGACTTATCGAGAACTCAGTTCTCTAAATACTTTTGTTCTTTTTGACTCTGTCTTGTGATAATTTCACATATTGAAAATGTAAATTAACACTTAGACAGTTTTCTTCGAATTGAAAAATTCCAAGCTAAATTTTTGAATTTTGAAAAATAAATATACAGAGATTTCTGAAATATTTATAACTCATATTTCAGATAATTTCTAATTAAATCAAGTTAATTTTGATTTACTGGAAATTAATCTGTTGTAAAATATTAGCTGAGTTCTTGCCTTTAGGATGAAGAATTTAACATTCCAATTTCACCTACAAGTCTAGTGAAAGTCGCTTCATCCAAAGGTTTAGTAAAAATGTCATCTAATTGTTTTCTATTGGAATAAAAATAAGCTCAATGGTACCATTTGCAGCATGTTCTCTAATGAAATGGTACCTAATATCAATGTGCTTTGTTCTAGAATGATTAACTAGATTAACCACAATAGATATAATGTAATAACCCCAAAATTTTTGGACTTTTTGTAACCCTTATGAATAATGGTTTTGCTGATTATGCTGAATAAGGAAACTTTTCATGCCACACTATATAAGAGTTCTTTTAGAGATACTCTGAGATCATATTAGCATTCCATAATGTATATGAGGGTATGTAAAGATCGTTAGAATTTGAATTCGGACACTTTGATTTTTCCCGAAAATCCACCAGATACCGACGGAATTAAGTATAAGGTAACATGATGAAAGAGATTTCAATTCAACGATTATAAGAGAGGATCATAAAAGGAATATAAAATATTGAGAAAGGTTTAGGGGAACCCAAGTAATGAATCCCGAATATGATCCCTCAAACGATTAGCAAGAACGAACGATAAACGAGTCATAAAATAATTAAACGACAAGTAATGCAAGAGAGATTAGTGCAAGGATTATGGATGATAATCAAGAAATTAAGCAAGGATTAGCATAACAAGATGCTTCCACCACCAAGTGATGACAAGTGGCAAATGATGAAGTCACCAAGATGATGTCATGCTTAGTCATACTCCACTCACTTTAATTAACCAACAAATCATCCAAATATCCCATTCACTTCATTTTCCACCACAAAAACATTCAACAAAGAAAACACTCTCCCAAGAACATCTAGGTCTCGGCTTCTTCATATTTTCAAGGAGAAAAATTCCAAAAATCAAGATCCAAGCTTTGTTAATTTGCAAGGTAATTACCCAAGGTCCCTTATGATTAGATAAGCATATCCTAGGAGTTTAAGCTTCTATTTCTTCATGAATCTCTTCCAATAAATCAAGGAAGAAGATGATGAATAGTGTTTTCAAGATTTCTAACTTTATTTTCTTTGATTTCCTTTAAGATCCAAGCATTCCTAAGCTATCTCAAGGCTTCTTAAGGCTTCCTAGCTACTCTAATCACTCCAAGGAAGGTATAACCCCTCCAAACCCTAACTTTACTTTGAGTATTAAGTTTGGTTTTGTTTGTTATGGTTCATGAGAGGCATGGGTGTTGTGTATTTAGAGATTGGTTGGTTTTGTGATGTTTTTGGAATGGTAAATCTTGGTAATTAGTTAATGAACTTAAGTATAGCTTTAGTTCATGTTTAGGGGTAGTATAAATTAGAAAATTTTGAGATGTTGGGACTGTTGTAATGAATTATGGACGGAGTTTGGTTGTATTGATGATTATGGGTTGATTTGTGGTTGATTGTGGATTGATTTGGAGTTGTACAAATTTGATAATCTCGTAAACATAGCCGTCGTAATGCCCGATTTACCTTAGACTGCTTTTGTTCTTAACATCAGGACCCGTGAACTCACTGTTAGGTTTTGACCATTGCCATGATTAGATAGTTCATGTTTCAAGCTTCGTTTTGATATGTGCTTTGCTTGAATCCGATGTACGGTTTAGGAGAAACGACCGTTTTAAGTAACGGCGTTTCGCGAACGAACCATTACCCCTCGCCTTACTTTGAAACCTTGGTTAAGACCCTCAAATGACTAATTGGATTATGAAACAATTATGTAAAGTGGGTTAGACAGTTGGTAGGGTACTCATAAAAGAATCGCCTTAAAACTCTTAATGGTTAATTTATTAAAAATGGTGGAGTCAAGGGTACTCGAGCGACTTAAGTGAATCGTTAAGCGCAAAAGCGAGCGTTAGAGTCTAGTTGGTTAAAGTGTAGATTCTTAAGCAACTTTGGTTTGATTCCAGCTTATATGATGTTTATAGGTTACCAGACTCATCCCAGGACTTTTACCACCCCCAGTCGCTCAGGCAAGTTTTCTACCCGTTATCTGTTGTTGTGATGTATATATGTATATGCATTATCTTGTGATAAGTGCATGATTGTTATTAGCAAATCTTGTGATATATTGGAGCATGTGATATGATATTTATATGCATGCTTGTTTCGTAATCTTGATATCTAATTGTTGATTCAATGCTTATAAGTTGCATAATACCTATGCTAGAGATAAGTAGTAGTTGCGTATACCCTTAGTATAGGGGACCCAAAGGTGAACATATTGCTAAACCGGGAGTCGATGTTCCCAAGTATTATATATATATATATATATAGATATAGTTTTCAAAACTATTAATCGAATAAGGTTTATTCGATAACTTTATTTTAATTAATGAATATTAGTTTGAATATTCATTCGAGGACCTATGACTCCGTTTATTTTATTTAATGAATATTATTTTGAATATTCATTCGAGGACTTATGACTCCGTTTATTTTATTTAATAAATATTATTTTAAATATTCATTCGAGGACTTATGACTCCGCTTATTTATTAAATAACATTCTTTATTTTATTAAAGAATAATGTTTCGATAATCAAACTCATTTTCGATTATTCAAATAAAGATCGTACTTTCGTATAAGTATATCTTTGGTTATTTATTATTCATTTCAAGTATGAGTTTTAAAACTTTTACTTCAATTATTTTATAAGGATTATCCTTATGGGAATATTATTTAAATAATAATATTCAGATATTTTCTAATATATCGGGACTGATTTATTTCATTAAATCAGCATTACTCCAAACATTCTTAAAAATGTTTTCGAGTCTTCAAAATGATTTTAAAAGTTAGAGCGGAACCCAAAAACTCGTTTCCAGATTTAAGATCTTCCTTTCGAAGGAGACTTGAATATTCGCTCAAAAATCTTAGGGATCCGGCTCTGTGGTATATTTTATATTCGCAACGAGGTTGCTGTTTTGAGAAAACAATTTGATTACTTGCCCAATGTTAGGGAAGTAAGTCCATCTAATTGAGTCGGCATAAGCGACAGGCCGGGGTACGGTCTATGAAGGTGTAAAAGGCTGGGTGACAGTCCATCCACGCGTGAGTGGCCGGGTAACGGTCTAGCGCGAGGTCCTAATGCGGCCTGGGTGATCACCGGCGAGGAATTCATCCATCTACAGTAGAAAAGGTTACTTATTGGTATCTTTGCCTGATCAGCAAGATATCGGGTTTATGCCAAAATTCTTTTCTTTCCAAATTCATTGGATATTGCAACTCTGTTCATACTTTACATGACAGAGGTTTTTAGGAAATGTATGAGAGATATATATGGATATATATATATTGTAAGGCATATTTCATGGCCCATTTGTATATTCGAGGATTTAACTCAACTCAAATAAGAATGTAATAAGTAAATAGTGGATCTACCGTCAAAGAGATCTCGCTAAGTAATATCTGTCAAAGGATTTGTCACACCCCCAACTTAAACAGCAAAATAAATATAGCTATTACAACATTTTAAGGGAAGAATACACAACCAACTCCAAGATCTTACAGTTTAGGGTTTGGAACAGCCCAACTCTACCAACTATTACATCTGATTACAATTACCGAGTCCTCACACAAACTATTATTACTTATTCTACCTGAGCTCGAACATAAGCATCAGCATCACAGGTCTTACGGGCAGTCTGCTTCAATCTAACCATAGCTGCTAGCTGTAATATCAGGGTAAAGCAAGAAGTGAGCCAAATGCTCAACAAGTGCTAACAGTACGATACAAACATAAATCGAGATATACCTTTAAGAATGACAATGGAAAGACATAACCAGTGATAACGAGAGATAAAACTTATGTGAGATGGCATCATTTTGCTTGTATCAAAACAATTTTAAAATCATGTCTTAATCAAAATCATTTTATGACGCTACGGATTACAGCCGGTGATCAGCCGCGAAGTAATCCCGAACCTCGCTGGGTTCTAAAACATTAACGGGAATCCCTAGGCAACTTTTAAGCCTAATAGAAGTGTGGAAAGGACTCGCGTCTCAGTCCATATCCACTATTCTAGGAAAACATTTATCCCCCTTTGGGACTGAAAACCCACATTTTATTTATTTCAAAAACTGATGCCGAATTATAACAAAATCTCTTTTAACAGTAAACATTTTTATTAAGGGATTATAGATTTACTCGAAACACGGGAAATATGGTACTAAATCTTAGGGCCATAATTCACGAAACTTTACTCTATTAGGGTAACCAAAAGGTTTTCATATGTCAGAACTTGGACAGGAAAAATTTGGTGGGACTAATGAATAATATGAAGGGGTATTGCCAAACTAGGCTTAAAGCAATGGTTTCTCGTCAAGGTTCAAGTGCTGGATCATCAAGGAGGTAAGGTTCATAAAATACTAAGGGTGTTAAGGTATGAAGAAATGATTTTTAGCTCAGGATATATCAGAATTGTCAAGCTTTAGAATAAGAAAGAGGGGTATCAATCAATGAGGAATCACTTTGATAAGTATCTGACTTTCAGGGTTCAAGGTAAGGTTCTATAGGGGTTCAAGTATCAGGATGAGATATCAATACTTAGGAATCATCAGCATGTTAATCAAGAGGATCAATCAAGTAATATAATAACTCTTCATTTTATCAATGCATTTAACTATCATGAAAAGACTTTTGAACTACTTACAATACATACTCGAGGGTTCATGGCATTTCTATATAATTCAAAGATAAACGAAAGATACGCTTGATTTAAACATATCAAAATGACTCAGGATAATGGCATCGATATATATGAACTGTTTATAGTAAATACGAAGGTCAAGTTGAATCACTTGCCTTGAGAAATGCTGGTCTGGTTTGACTGGTAGGAGCAACAACTGGAGCTTCACTCGACCTTTATGGAAAGTTTTCCCTCGTCTCGAGATCCTACATAAATAATAATCCTCATTATAATATATTCTTACCATCTTAACCTATTTACAACCCGAAATTAAACACGGATGACACTTAGGCCTATACGCACTTAATTTTATATTCACCTTTAAATTACAAAAGTACACACATAGCCACATATTCTCATATCATATATTAATACCAAATAACACCATATACACCATAATGCGACACTAGGCTTGGATGATCTCAACTCACAACTTAAGTCACTTGGTCGCTAAACTAGACAAGGTCTTCTAATTTTGGCTTCCTAACTCGATGTGCCTTTCCTAAATTATCCAAAACCTATTGACCCTCACTTGTGCCTTTTGCTCTACTGACCTTATACTATCTTACAACTATGGTGGTCGACCTAATACTCACTTCCAAGTGTTCTAAAACTATGTGATAAGTGAAAGTGCTCACTGGTGCAAATTTCAGAATGACAACTATAGTTTCTTGAGTGCATTAGACACTCTTAAACTACAAGTTTTCCTTCAAAACTTTTACAAAAGACTCTCCTGACCTAAGGGCATCTCACAAATTTGATGTGGCTCAAGGGCCTGGCTTGGGCCTTCTTGGGCCTAAGCTAAAAGTCCAAGGTTCCCCTATTTTTCTGGGCAGAAAACGCCCTGACTTGAATTAACTTGTGACACATGGTTCTAACTCATATCCTATGAACTATGGTTGGAAAAACTTCTCTGACACTCCCTCTAACTAAGGCCCAATAGGGCCTAATGAGGGCCTACCCTTGACATGGTCAAATCTTCCTATTTCTAAGTTACAACAAAACTGTCCCCTGCTGGACAGATTTTGTTATTCTACTTGTGCACCTAACCAAATGACATGCAAACCTCCAACCAACTCCTAAAACCTTTTATATACTCCCAATAATAACTTCTGGTAGCTTGGGCCTCAAAGTGCACATCAATGACATGGTCAAAACTCATTCTAAACCTCAGGGTACTAAACTGATTTTCTGCAGAAACTATAACTCTCATTTTCCAAGGTTTTTGACTTGACAAACTCAACTAACAACAACTCAATACTTAAACCAAGAATTATACAAGGTAATCTACTGAACTAACTCCCTTATTCTCAAAATAACCTTGGGTGAGATCATCCTTACCTAAGGTATAATTATGGTAAAACAAAAGAAACTACACTTCACAAATCACAAATCTTCATGCTTTTGAAACAACAAGATATGCATTTTTATAAAAGATAACCACGAATTTTTACCATGCAACAAGAAGCATAAATCAATATTAACACATTATTCCTACTGAAATTAAGGCTTTCTAACAAAATCTTTCCAAATGATCAAAATCTTACAACATTCTAAGAGAAATCCACATGCATGCATGTCCTCGGGTTTTGCAAACCAAAACAACACATTTTCTACTTATATTCTATCATAAAATTGACATGCAAACCTAGCATAAGATATACCTAGATGATCACTTAACATGCAAAGAGTTTTATCCAATTTTCACCATAAAATTCAAGTTATTATCACATAAACATGCAAAATTTGAGTTAAGCAACAAAAATAGTCTTAGGGACCATTCATTCGGCTCCCATATGGTCATGGCCGAATGAAATGGATGGGAATGGCCATTTAATCATCAAGAGTTTCACTCTCAAGACTTGGCACTTATCCAATCCTTGTAGTCCTCTCAAAAACAACCCTAAACTCACAAGAATCAAGGTTGTACTTTGAGTTCCAACTAGAACCTTAACATGCAACTTCAAAACTTAAACTTTCTATTCAAAACTCTTTGAAATATGAGTGATCATGGTATGGGAAGTAACATTTACTTGTGTAAAGAGTGGAAGCTTGGTTGAGGATTGAAGAAAAAAAATGGGGAGGGGGTTTCGGCTTTTAGCCGAGAGTGAGAGGGGAGAGCCGAGAGGAGGGGAAAAAGAAGGAGGGAGGTGTGGAATGGTGGAGTGAAAAATGAAGTGGTAATCATATTTGTTTGGTTTTTATGCTTTTGATTTGACCCCAAGTGAGTGGATTTAAGAAATGACACAAGTATCCTTCTAGCTAAAGTTAGGTAGATTTGCATGCAAGGACAAAGTGGTAACTTGGTTAGTAAAATGAAAGTGAGTGGGGTTGGAAATGTCTTCCTTTCCCCTTAGTTAAATGGAAGAGTATTTGCATGCAAGGATAGCTATGTAATTTGCTAATTATAACAAATAAAATTTGTAAAGATTTATTTTTATAAAATAAAATACAAGTTCAAAAATTATAAAATTTATACCATAAAATAACTTGGATTTTTAGATACTTTTTAAAATCATTTTCAAAATTTGTGAACAAAATCCCTTTTGAAAGAAAATTTTTCCAAGGCTTAGAATTTTCCTTATAAATCAAAAATAAAGAATTTAAATAAACTCTTGCTTTGAAAAATCATATACTACATAAAGCAAATTTATAATGCAGAAATTTTCACTCATACAAGCGTACAATCATTGAATATATTTCATTGGGCTTTAATGTTATACCAAATCCACAAATAATATTACACGAAAATACCGGTTGTAACATCCTCTCCCCCTTAAGGGATTCTGTCCCCAGAATCTAAGAGAACAGATGAGGATATATCAGACTCTAACTCCCAAGTCGATTCTTCGACCTTAGGGTTCCTCCAAAGCACTTTCACTAACCTTACCGACTTATTTCTAAGACTCTTTACTTGCCAGTCGAGTATTGTAACCGGTTGCTCCACAAATGACAGGTCTACCTGAATTTCTACAGGTTCATATTCTATCACATGGCTAGCGTCAGGATTATACTTCTTAAGCAACGACACATGGAACACATTATGCACATGCTGATACTGAGGTGGTAAGGCCAACTCGTAGGCCACCTTTCCCACTTGACTCAAAATCTCAAAAGGACCTATATATCTAGGTGCTAACTTCCCTTTCTTGCCAAATCTCATCAACCCTTTTCTAGGTGACACCTTCAGCAACACAGCTTCGCCAATTTGGAATTGAACATCCTTACGCGCTGGATCCACATACTTCCTCTGTCTATCTTGAGCAGCAAGCAACCTTTTTTGAATTAACTTGACCAAGTCATGCAACTGTTGTACCAATTTCGAGCCGAGAATTCTTCCTTCCCCTACTTCATCCCAATTTGTTGGTGATCTACATTTTCTCCCGTACAAAACTTCGTATCATAGCATGCCGATACTGGAATGATAGCTGTTGTTATAAGAGAATTCAATCAACGGAAAATGATCGTCCCAACTTCCTGCAAAATCAATTGCACAACTGCGCAACATATCTTCAATTATTTGAATTGTCCTTTCACTCTGGCCATCAGTCTGCGGGTGGTACGCCGTGCTCATATTCAACTTCATGCCAAGACATTCCTGAAATTGCTTCCAAAATCTCGAATTAAATCGGGGATCTCTGTCTGAAACTATTGATACGGGTACTCCATGCCTTAGTACGATTTCGCGCACATACAGATGAACCAACTTATCCAGTGACGACTTCTCATTTATTGGAAGGAAATGCGCCGACTTTGTAAGACGATCAACTATAACCCATATTACGTCATGTCCGGATTTCGTTCGCGGTAGTCCTACTATAAAGTCCATAGCGATATTTTCCCATTTCCATTCTGGAATCTTCTGGGGCTGAATTAATCCGCTTGGTCGTTGATGTTCTGCCTTTACTTTCTGACAAGTATAGCACTTCGCAACCCATTCTGCCACGTCTCGCTTCATATTTGGCCACCAAAAGTTCTTCTTTAAGTCTCGATACATCTTGGTGCTTCCCGGGTGGATTGAAAATTTCGAATTGTGGGCTTCATGGAGGATCTCATTCTTTAATTCAGGTACATGAGGAATCCATATTCTGGATGAAAACCTTAGTATCCCTTGCCCATCCTTTTGAGTATTAATCTCCTCTCCAGACAACTGATTCTTCTCTTTCTCCATTACTTCTTCTTGACACTTCTTTATCTTTTCCACTAGTGTTGGCTGAAAGATTATTGCACGACAAACTTCCTCGACTTTTCCATAAGCACAAAGTTCCAATTCCAATCTTTTGATTTCTTCAGATAACTCTTTTGATGTTATCATCATATTCAGTCTCTCCTTCCTACTCAGAGCATCGGCCACTACATTCGCCTTTCCAGGATGGTAATTTATCGAACAGTCATAGTCCTTGATCGATTCCAGCCATCTCCTCTGCCTCATATTGAGCTCTTTCTGAGTAAAAATGTACTTTAAACTCTTGTGATCCGTGTAGATTTCACACTTCTCTCCATAGAGGTAGTGTCTCCAAATCTTGAGTGCGAACACTATGGCGGCTAGTTCCAGGTCATGTGTCGGGTACTTTAACTCATGCGGTTTCAACTGTCTTGACGCATACGCGATCACTTTACTGTGTTGCATCAACACACAACCCAAACCCTTATGTGAAGCATCACTGAATATTACAAAGTTTCCTTGGTCATCTGGAAGTACTAACACCGGAGCTGTTACCAACTTCTGCTTCAACTCTTGAAAGCTATCTTCACATTCTGCACTCCATTCATACTTTTAATTCTTTCTGGTTAACTTGGTCAATGGCGTGGCGATCTTCGAGAAATCCTTAACGAATCTTCTATATTATCCGGCCAATCCTAGAAAACTTCGCACTTCCGTAGGAGTCTTTGGTCTCTCCCAACTCATAACTGCCTCAATCTTTGCCGGATCCACTTTAACTCCCTCATTTCCAATGACATGCCCCAAAAATTGAACTTTCTTTAACCAAAACTCACATTTGGTAAACTTGGCATACAACTTCTCTTGTCGGAGTATCTCCAATGCTATCCAGAGGTGCTGCTTATGTTCTTCTTCCGATTTAGAATAAATAAGGATGTCATCAATGAATACCACGATAAATTTGTCCAAATACTTCTTAAATACCCGATTCATCAGATCCATAAATGCGGCCGGAGCGTTGGTCAATCCAAACGGCAATACTAGGAATTCATAATGCCCATATCTGGTCCTGAATGTGGTCTTGGGAATATCTTCTTCTTTGATCTTTAATTGATGGTAACCCGATCTCAAATCAATCTTCGAAAAGCATTTTGCTCCCTTTAACTGATCAAAAAGGTCATCTATCCTTGGTAGCGGGTAGCGGTTCTTGATCGTTACCTTATTCAACTCCCGATAATCTATGCATAGACGCATACTCCCATCTTTCTTCTTTACAAATAGAACAGGTGCTCCCCATGGCGACGCACTTGGCCGTATCACTCCCTTATCCAATAATTCTTGTAGCTGGCTCGCCAACTCTTTCATTTCTGTTGGTGCCATCCTATATGGGGCCTTTGAAACTGGTTCCGTTCCTGGAGCAAGGTTGATTTCGAACTCGATTTGTCGATCTGGTGGTAAGCCTGGTAGTTCGTCGGGAAACACATTTGGGAACTCATTAACTACAAGGATATCTTCCATACTGGGGCTGCCTTTTTCCGAATCCACTACATAAGCTAGGAACGACTCACAACCTTTTCTAAGTAGCTTCTTAGCCTGAACAATTGTAAAAAATAATTGCTCTTGCCTCTGCCCCTTAAATACTACCTTCTCTCCACTCTTCATCTTTAAATACACTTTCTTGGTCTTACAATTAATCTGAGCGTTATTCTCTCCTAACCAATCCATTCCTAAAATTATGTCAAACTCTCCCACCTTGAAGAGTATCAAGTTGGCTGAAAACTTATACCCCGAAATATCAATCTCACACTTTGGACAAAATTGATTCACAGGAATCTTCTCTTGGTTCGCAATTACAACATTTACTACCTCACTCATAACCATTTTATCACATTGAAGCTTATCAACAAAAGATTCTGATATGAAAGATCTTGTTGCTCCCGAATCAATCAATACTTTAGCTTTGACATTATTGAGTAAAAGTGCACCTGCTATCACCTCCGAATTCTGTACAGCATCCTTCATCTTCAAATCAAATGTCCTTGCTGTTGCTTGCGGGGTTGGTGCGGGTGGTGGAGGTAATGCCAATACCCCAGCTGGAACGCTTGCACTGGTACTTGCCACATTCATCAGAGCTTTGACTGGTCTGGTTGCCTTGCACTCCCTAGCTATGTGTCCAGTCTTCCCACACTTGTAACACGTAACTCCTGACTTCGGCATCTTGCACTCATTCACCAAATGTCCCTTCTGATTGCACCTGAAGCATGTCATGCTCAGCTTATTACACACTCCGGGGTGCCTTCTTCCGCAGTGCTTGTATTCTGGCCTCTGGAACCGGTTTTCTCCAACTTGCCCTTGGCTTGCCTGATTGTTCCCCTTCGATTCTTGCCTTTTACCCAAATTTCCTTTCTTTTGAAAATTTCCGCCCTTCTGGAAACCCATCCTTTTTACATTCCGATCTTGTGAACTTCCGGCTTCAGACTTTTCTCCATAAAATGGAACCTTCCTCTTCTTGTTATCCCTCTCTTTCCTTGACTGCATCCCATTATTCTCAATCAGAGCAGCTTTCTGTACTACTCCCGCATAAGTTTCAAGCTCAAACATAGCCACCCTATCTCTGATCCAAGGCTCCAATCCTTGCTGAAATTTCTTTGCTTTTTCCTCCTCAGTGCTGGTATACTTTGTCACAAATCTTGACAACTCAGTGAACTTCTTCTCATACTCCAATACAGTCATGTTCCCTTGCTTCAACTCAAGAAATTTTAGCTCCATCTGATTCTGCATGTACTTAGGGTAATACTTGTCCAGAAATAACTTCTTAAATCTCTCCCAGGAGACCTGCTGAGTGACTTCCATAGCTTTTACTGATTCCCACCAATAGATGACTTCTCCCTTTAAGAAGTAAGTGGCATACGGCGTCTTCTGATCATCTCCTAACTGTACCAACTCAAAATCCCTTTTTCATCTCCTTGATCCATGTGTTAGCTATCACTGGATCAGTGGTATCATGAAATACAGGTGGATTCACATTCTGAAAAGCCTTGAAAGTGACAATTTGTCTAGGTGGTACTGGTGGTTCAGGTGGTTGGTGTGGCTCACGGTTATCTTGGTTTTCAATTCTTTATTGAAGAGTTAGTTGTTGTTGAGCTATAGCATTGGTCTGCTGTTGCAAGGTTTCCAGTAATCGAAGAATGTTTGGGTCTGTGGTGGATGTGGTTGTTGGGTTCTTCTTTTTGGGAGGCATGGTCCTGAAATAAGAGTTATGTCAAAACATATATGAATGATAAAATGATTCGAGGGTATCGCATGGCATTCTTATTTACATATGGGGTCAAGTTTCCAAATTAAGCAAATATGGTGATGCATATATATATATAAAAACCGTAAAATAACAGTGGAGAGCAAACAGAACAATAGAACATAATTATTGAAATTGTAAAGGTCACAGTACATAGGATTGAGATATAGTCTAATTCTGGGAATAACAGGCTTATTTAAAGGAACAACGAAAATAACTGGGGATTCCACAGGTTCTGACAGTACAACAATATGAAAGGTAAATGGAAAGAACTAAGGCTCCACTCCATCTGAGCGGGGCTTGGTAGTCTTTTCCTCTCGAAGCGTCTTCACAATGCTCTGGAGCTCATCCGCCACCATCTGAATGACATACTGGCTGGTGCGGTCCCGGTACGCTGGCATCTCCTCAAGCTTAGTGTTGACGTACTGAACCAAGGTCTCAAGCCTCACAGTCATCTGCTCCTTGGGCTTCCCTTCGTAGTTTCGGCTGTCCGGATACACGTTCTTCAGTCGGTCTATCAGTCGGTCGTACTTGCCCTGAAGCATGTCGAACTCACGCCTCAACTCAACATACACGGAAAAAGCAATAGTGTCATCTGACCCAGAGGATGACGAGGAATGCGCCCTTTGCTGACAACCAATAAAATGAGTATTAATAATACTTTACTTAACCTACTCTCTTGCATATTATCTATAACCTACACACATATCCTATAACCTATTTGGGCTGTCCAGGGACTCTAAACCGTAGCTCTGATACCAAAACCTGTCACACCCCCAACTTAAACATCAAAATAAATATAGCTATTACAATATTTTAATGGAAGAATACACAACCAACTCCAAGATCTTACAGTTTAGGGTTTGGAACATCCCAACTCTACCAACTATTACATCTGATTACAATTACCGAGTCCTCACACAAACTATTATTACTTATTCTACCTGAGCTCGAACATAAGCATCAGCATCAGAGGTCTTACGGGCAGTCTGCTTGAATCTAACCATAGCTGCTAGCTGTAATATCAGGGTAAAGCAAGAAGTGAGCCAAATGCTCAACAAGTGCTAACAGTACGATACAAACATAAATCGAGATATACCTTTAAGAATGACAATGGAAAAACATAACCAATGATAACGAGAGATAAAACTTATGTGAGATGGCATCATTTTGCTTGTATCAAAACAATTTTAAAATCATGTCTTAATCAAAATCATTTTATGACGCTACGGATTACAGCCGGTGATCAGCCGCGAAGTAATCCCGAACCTCGCTGGGTTCTAAAACATTAACGGGAATCCCTAGGCAACTTTTAAGCCTAATATAAGTGTGGAAAGGACTCGCGTCTCAGTCCATATCCACTATTCCAGGAAAACATTTATCCCCCTTTGGGACTGAAAACCCATATTTTATTTATTTCAAAAACTGATGCCGAATTATAACAAAATCTCTTTTAACAGTAAACATTTTCATTAAGGGATTATAGATCAACTCGAAACACGGGAAATATGGTACTAAATCTCAGGGCCATGATTCACAAAACTTTACTCTATTAGGGTAACCAAAAGGTTTTCATATGTCAGAACTTGGACAGGAAAAATTTGGTGGGACTAATGGATAATATGAAGGGGTATTGCCAAACTGGGCTTAAAGCAATGGTTTCTCGTCAAGGTTCAAGTACTGGATCATCAAGGAGGTAAGCTTCATGAATACTAAGGGTGTTAAGGTATGAAGAAATGATTTTTAGCTCAGGATATATTAGAATTATCAAGCTTTAGAATAAGAAAGAGGGGTATCAATCAATGAGGAATCACTTTGATAAGTATCTGACTTTCAGGGTTCAAGGTAAGGTTCTATAGGGGTTCAAGTATCAGGATGAGATATCAATACTTAGGAATCATCAGCATGTTAATCAAGAGGATCAATCAAGTAATATAACAACTCTTCATTTTATCATGGCATTTAACTATCATGAAAAGACTTTTGAACTACTTGCAATACATACTCGAGGGTTCATGGCATTTCTATATAATTCAAAGATAAACGAAAGATACGCTTGATTTAAATATATCAAAATGACTCAGGATAATGGCATCGATATATATGAACTGTTTATAGTAAATATGAAGGTCAAGTTGAATCACTTGCCTTGAGAAAGGCTGGTCTGGCCTGACTGGTAGGAGCAATAACTGGAGCTTCACTCGACCTTTATGACAAGTTTTCCCTCGTCTCGAGATCCTATATAAATAATAATCCTCATTATAATATATTCTTACCATCTTAACCTATTTACAACCCGAAATTAAACACGGATGACACTTAGGCCTATATGCACTTAATTTTATATTCACCTTTGAATTACAAAAGTACACACATAGCCACATATTCTCATATCATATATTAATACCAAATAACACCATATACACCATAATGCGACACTAGGCTTGGATGATCTCGACTCACAACTTAAGTCACTTGGTCGCTAAACTAGACAAGGTCTTCTAATTTTGGCTTCCTAACTCGATGTGCCTTTCCTAAATTATCCAAAACCTATTGACCCTCACTTGTGCCTTTTTCTCTACTGACCTTATACTATCTTACAACTATGGTGGTCGACCTAATACTCACTTCTAAGTGTTCTAAAACTATGTGATAAGTGAAAGTGCTCACTGGTGCAAATTTCAGAATGACAACTATAGTTTCTTGAGTGCATTAGACACTCTTAAACTATAAGTTTTCCTTCAAAACTTTTACACAAAACTCTCCTGACCTAAGGGTATCTCACAAACTTGATGTGGCTCAAGGGCCTGGCTTGGGCCTTCTTGGGCCTAAGCTAAAAGTCCAAGGTTCCCCTGTTTTTCTGGGCAGAAAACTCCCTAACTTGAATTAACTTGTGACACATGGTTCTAACTCATATCCTATGAACTATGGTTGGAAAAACTTCTCTGACACTCCCTCTAACTAAGGCCCAATAGGGCCTAATGAGTGCCTACCCTTGACATGGTCAAATCTTCCTATTTCTAAGTTACAACAAAACTGTCCCCTGCTGGACAGATTTTGTTATTCTACTTGTGCACCTAACCAAATGACATGCAAACCTCCAACCAACTCCTAAAACCTTTTATATACTCCCAATACTAACTTCTGGTAGCTTGGGCCTCAAAGTGCACATCAATGACATGGTCAAAACTCATTCTAAACCTCAGGGTACTAAACTGATTTTCTGCAGAAACTATAACTCTCATTTTCCAAGGTTTTTGACTTGAAAAACTCAACTAACAACAACTCAATACTTAAACCAAGACTTATACATGGTAATCTACTGAACTAACTCCCATATTCTCAAAATAACCTTGGGCGAGATCATCCTTACCTAAGGTACAATTATGGCAAAACAAAAGAAACTACACTTCACAAATCACAAATCTTCATGCTTTTGAAACAACAAGATATGCATTTTTATAAAAGATAACCACGAATTTTTACCATGCAACAAGAAGCATAAATAAATATTAACACATTATTCCTACTGAAATTAAGGCTTTCTAACAAAATCTTTCCAAATGATCAAAATCTTACAACATTCTAAGAGAAATCCACACGCATGCATGTCCTCGGGTTTTGCAAACCAAAACAACACATTTTCTACTTATATTCTATCATAAAATTGACATGCAAACCTAGCATAAGATATATCTAGATGATCACTTAGCATGCAAAGAGTTTTATCCAATTTTCACCATAAAATTCAAGTTATTATCACATAAACATGCAAAAATTGAGTTAAGCAACAAGAATAGTCTTAAGGACCATTCATTCGGCTCCCATATGGTCATGGCCGAATGAAATGGATGGAAATGGCCATTTAATCATCAAGAGTTTCACTCTCAAGACTTGGCACTTATCCAATCCTTGTAGTCCTCTCAAAAACAACCCTAAACTCACAAGAATCAAGGTTGTACTTTGAGTTCCAACTAGAACCTTAACATGCAACTTCAAAACTTAAACTTTCTATTCAAAACTCTTTAAAATATGAGTGATCATGGTATGGGAAGTAACATTTACTTGTGTAAAGAGTGGAAGCTTGGTTGAGGATTGAAGAAAAAAAAATGGGGAGGGGTTTCGGCTTTTACCCGAGAGTGAGAGGGGAGAGCCGAGAGGAGGGGAAAAAGAAGGAGGGAGGTGTGGAATGGTGGAGTGAAAAATGAAGTGGTAATCATATCTGTTTGGTTTTTATGCTTTTGATTTGACCCCAAGTGAGTGGATTTAAGAAATGACACAAGTATCCTTCTAGCTAAAGTTAGGTAGATTTGCATGCAAGGATAAAGTGGTAACTTGGTTAGTAAAATGAAAGTGAGTGGGGTTGGAAATGTCTTCCTTGCCCCTTAGTTAATGGAAGAGTATTTGCATGCAAGGATAGCTATGTAATTTGCTAATTATAATAAATAAAATTTGTAAAGATTTATTTTTATAAAATAAAATACAAGTTCAAAAATTATAAAATTTATACCATAAAATAACTTGGATTTTTAGAGACTTTTTAAAATCGTTTTCAAAATTTGTGAACAAAATCCCTTTTAAAAGAAAATTTTTCAAAGGCTTAGAATATTCCTTATAAATCAAAAATAAAGAATTTAAATAAACTCTTGCTTTGAAAAATCATATACTACATAAAGCAAATTTATAATGCAGAAATTTTCACTCACACAAGCGTACAATCATTGAATATATTTCATTCGGCTTTAATGTTATACCAAATCCACAAATAATATTACACGAAAATACCGGTTGTAACAGGATTCAGAAACAAAGTTCATCTACAGACTTGAGGAATTAATTCACTGGAAGAAGTTCAGGAAATTGATCATGCCTCAGTGATATAAATCAAGATTGTGGATTTAATCAAGTGACAGAGATCTCGTCAAGGTATCCGATAATTACAAGGATTTAATCTGAAGAAAATCAATTATCAAAGTCAAGACATGAAGAAACTTCACGGAAGTTAGTCACTCATGAACCAGACAGTACATCGAGTGTCAACAATGAAGTGGTGGAATTGATTCATAATTCTCAGTGATTTTCAGAAGAATGGTTGCTGCTCAAGATTAGTATTAATTCTCTATTAATTAATTAAGTCATATAATTTAATTAAGAAAATAAATTATATCTGTAAAGATTAATTTATTTATTAATTGAATTAATTGATTAATTAATTCAGAATTAATATTAAGGATTTTCAGAATTTAAATTGGATTAAAATCTATTTAAATTCAACAAGACAATCTGATTGTACTAATATGACAATCGGTATGACAATCAATAGTCATACCGAAAGTCATGCTAGTACAAATAATTGTCTTGCCGAAAGTTACACTGGAAGAGGATTGTCTTGCTAGTTCAATCAGATTGTCTTTCTAGTACAAATAATAGTCATACCGAAAGTCTCTCCAGTTCACTAGATTGTCTTGCTAGTACAATTGGATTGTCTCACCGATTGTCACTCCAGTTCATTCAAGTCTGTTGATTGATTTAAAAAGAAGAGAAGCAGCAGAAGTCAATCTATCATCCAACACAACAGAACCCGAGAACAAAAAGAAAAAGAAGCAGAACAAATATTTCATCTTCTCTGCTAATTTCAAGATCAAATTTCTAGTTTGTAAAGTTAAATCCAAACCACTAGAAATCTTTATCTTGTTCTCGTGTAACAATCTAGCGGATCAAAATCCCTAGAACTTAATCTCAAATCGCGTTTAGCATTTGATTCTAATTATTACAAAAATAGAGAAAGTTCATGTCGAATTTATTCTAAATTTGTGATAATTAATTTGAGATTAATTCCTTGTAATCGATACAGTTGTTGTAACACCTTTCAAGTTTAATAATATTATTATTTAACTTGAATTTTGTTTCACATTTTTTATTCCGCATTTATTCGATTATTCGGTACTGTTTGTATTCAACCCCCCTTCTACAAACACATTGGGACCTAACAATTGGTATCAGAGCCTTCTGATTAACGAACAAATCAAGATCCTAGACTTTTGTGATTTTTCAACTCCTTGAATTTTTATTTATTCAAAAATTCAAAATGACTTCACAAAAAGTTGGAACCGTTAAAATTCCACTATTTGATAAAGAAAATTATATCATGTGGAAGAAGAAGATGCTCTTGTTTTTATAAGTTGCAAATCCCAAATATATGAACTTGTTAAAGAAGGGTCCAACAACTCCAATGGTTATTGAACCAGAGGTGATAGTAGATGATGTTGTGATTACCAAAGCTAGAACCTATCCAAAAGAGCCTGAGGATTTTTCTCCTGCTGAAAAAGAAGAAGCCTCCTTGGATGCCAGCCTTCAGTTAATTTTAGTTGATTCCCTCGATCCCTTGATGAACAGACATGTGCTGAATTGTAAAAATTCCAAACACATCTGGAAAACTATTGAGGTGATTAATGAAGGTACAGAGGAAGTTAGGGAGAACAAGTTGGAGATCCTAACCTCTGAGTATGAACATTTTAAATCAAATCCAGGAGAAGGAATTACTGAAGTGTTTGAGAGGTACAATGCGTTGATCAACAACCTGAACATAAATGGAAAACATTATTCAATCAGGGAGGTCAACAAAAAGTTCCTTTTAACACTGCCAACTCATCTTGAACATAGAATCACTGCCATTAGAGAAGCTAGAGATCTGAGTGAGATTTCTTTGGATAGACTCTATGGTGTGTTGAAAACCTATGAGTTGGAGCAGATTCAGCAAAAGGAAGTCTACGGGAAAGATAGAATGGTCAGCACATCTACTGCTCTTGTAGCTGAAGGTCAACAACAACAACAATCTCAACAGTCGGAGAGAATGGTACAGTTTTCCAAGGCTGAGGAAAATGTGATAGTAGCAGAATATGATCCTCCTACTACAAATCAATCCAGTGATGATTTTTATTCCTTGAAAGAGCTGGAGCAATTGGAAGATGAGTCAATGGCCCAAATTGTCAAGAGATTCTCCAATGTCAGATTCAAGAGAAATCCCAAGTTCAAGTACAAGTCCAACTACAACAGATTCCAGACACGTGGATCTTCATCCTCTAACACCAGTAATGGTGGATACAAAACATGGATGGTTGATCGAAGCACCATTAGATGCTATAACTGCAATGAGTTGGGACACTTTGCCACAGAATGCAGGAAGCCAAAGCAAGTAAGGAAGAACTCTTATGATTTAAATCAGAAGAGTAACTCTGAAAGGGCTTACCTGGCAAAGGGAAGAAGCTGGGATGATACTGATAGTGAAGATGAAGAAGATGAGAATCTTGCTCTTATGGCTATTGATGGAAAAGCTTCATCGTCAAGAAAAGAGGTAAAATTTACTGATGATGAATTAGTTTATCATCTAGGAGGTTCCTTAGATTGTGCTCGTCGTGATAATGAACTGTTAAGTCAGCAGATCAAAGACCTTGAGAAAGAGGTCAATGAATTAAGACTTGTGCACATTAATCAAGACAAGTTAAAATAACAAGTATCTTTTCTAGAGAATAGAGTTGACTGTTGTAGAAAACTCAAAACTATTCTCAAAGACAAGATCACCGGTCTTGAGACTAAGGTTAGAGCCTACTTCAATTCTTGTTCGAAGGCTAAAGAGTTCTACAGTAAGCAAGCTATTAATCAAACATCTGGAATAAGTTATGATTACAATGTTGCTATTGGAGAATTAGGCATAAACTCCCCTCCTCATGTCTGTGCTAAAGGGAGGGAAGTACCACATGTGCTTATGGGTGTTGATGAACCCCTCTATAAAGCATCCATTGCTGAACCATTTGATGCGACCTCTTCTGTTATTCAAGAAGAAATATGTGCTGAAGATCATGCTAATGAGAAGGTTGTTTCCGAGTCAAGTGTGTCGAAAGTTCCAGTCAAAGTTGTGAAAGCAACTGAGACTAACTCAGACACACATGAGTTGGATAACAAAAATGCCATGTCTACCATGCATAAATTTCCTGCTGTTAATCACTCTCATAAAGCATGTGGAGTTGCTAATTGTATGTCTTGTGCTTTCAATTTGATGTATGCTTATTTTAATGGTAAGCATGTTTCTAATGATAAGACTACTCCTCGTCAGCATATGAATAATAAGAAGAATGACAGGTCTAAGACTGCTAGTCCTTCTAAGGCTAGAAAGGAGACATTTGTGCCTAAGCCTAAACAGAAATTTGTTAAGGCTGTTTATAAGGTCAAATGTTCAGTCATTGAGAAAGTTGAGACCATGAAAATTAAAAATGTTGTTTTGCCTGACAATAGACAATTCTACAAGTATGCCGGGCCCAACCAAGTTTGGGTTCCGAAGAAGGTCTAATCCATTTGTAGTGCAGGGCATTAAACAGGTGGAACTGGTAGTGTGGATTCTTGACAGTGAATCATCAAGACATATGACCGGAGATAGAGCCCTGCTATCAAATGTGGTTGAGAAAGCTGGCCCCCTGATTACCTTTGGAGATAACAGCAAAGGTTTATCTGAGGGATATGGCTGTTTGCAAGCTGGATATGTTATCAGTGAAATTTTGTATATTGTGCTAGGTTATTATCAGGAAGCAGTATCTAACATATAGCACCAGTGACGAGACTTGAGAATATTACAACATATCAGGCACCTGATGCACATTACACTTGAAATTTGGACTCTAGTAAGATGTGTACAAGTGTACTCCTGGTTGGTGAGTCAAAAGAGGAAGTCAATGCACCTCAGTTCATGGACTTTGAAGTTGCAGATCTATTGGACTATGCAATCTCTTCTTCACAATCTCACTTCAGGTTGGTATGGACTAGTGTACTGCTCAAGCAATCGTCATATTTATAACTCTCTAATCACTAGGCACAATCATATTGTTTAATATGTGCAGTGAGTTTTAGGAATAAATCAAACTTGTTTCTACATTAGTGATTTCTTATTTCATGTAAAATCTTTTGAAATCACTATTGTACATCATCTCTCTCAAAAGATTAAATGTATAATTTTCATTTATTATAGATCTTAAGTATATTTTATCTCTCTATATTGCCCTATGTTCTGTGATACAGGTTCAGTCTCCAATGGCTTTCTTTCATTGACAGTCATGAGGTTGAAAACCCACAACGTCTATCCCAGACTGTAAAGACAAACACAGAAACAGAACCAACCAACACTCTCTTACCACTAAATGTAGTATGAATGAGCGTGAGGGAGATAGTGCCTTAGTGCACCACATAAGGAAGGTTCTGTAGTCAACTCAGTAGCTCTGTCTCCTACATAGATGAGTAGTATTTAAACCGAGACAACTACTAGCCCCCATACATCTTCTCAAAAAGATGTAATGGCTGAAAAGGCACAAAAACAGTTACTAGATTCATTCTCTCAACATGGTGTGTCTATTGAAATTTGCCTGTCGGCCAAGGTATCCGATGTAGTGTCACCACTTCAAACATAAACAATTCTTAATACACAAGGAAATGTTACACACACAAAGGATGAGTTGACAGAAATAAGAGTTTCGACCATTTTAAGGTCAGATTCGATTGTTCAAGGTTCGTTAATGGACTAATTGCCTTTACAGGTGTTAGGAGAGGATACTGATCCAAAAGCCATATGTCAGTGGTCAGTATCTACCTCCCCAAGCTTAAATCCCCTGGATGCATCTGCGGATAGTGGATCTGACATAGGTGCAGATCGGTAACTTGTTGATAATGATTCAGATATTACCTGATGAGTCACAAGGAAATGTCTTCACAGACATTAGAAGGGAACCTTGATCTTTATGCTAAATTATTTGGATCATTGTTTACCTTCCCATAATTCAAATCTGGAACCCTAAAAGGGAAACTAGCAACTTGTAAATTATGACTCAGATTCATCTGACGAGTTTAACAAGGATGGGGATTTGTGAACTCCCATTGCACCACCTGTGACCTCCTTAAGGATGGCTAAGGTGATTTTCCTTGCAGGTACAGCTGGATTATGGAGTTATGAGAGAAGAGTGATACACTTGTGAGAATGAGTGTAAACACGAGTGGAGAGAAGAGTGAAACACATGTGAGGTACACTAAACAGAATCACACACTCACAGTGAAGAAGAAAGAGAAACTACTTGTTATTTCTTTTCCAACCAAGTGAAATATGAGAACTCCTTCAGACGACGGCATACAATCCTTCTTTAAGGGGGAGATAAAAGCTTAAGTAATAGTTTGGAGGATTCCTCAACAAAGGGGGAGAAATAGCAGGGAGGAAGAAAAAGATCCTACGTATGTACACTACACCACACCATTGTTGTTTGTAACTATGGATCCTATTGTACGGGAGAGGTGGTAAACACAAGGTGATTTTCTAGTAAGGGAAGAAGCTGTTTTCTAAAAGGGGAGTACCATTGATTTTTATCTGCAGATCCTATTGTACGGGAGAGGTGGTAAACGAAGGTGATCTTCTTTAATGAGTTGATTCTCATAGGGGGAGAAGCAAGAGAGATATGTGCTTCTCAACAGGAAATGTGGTTGTACAAAAGAAGATGAAACTACTTGAAGATATGTTCAGTCTAGAGGAACATCTATTTGGAATCTGGAAAAGGTTAAATGTTATCCATAACTTTTCTGCTATTTACTTTGCATTTATGTTAATATCTTTTTCTTATTTGTTAGTTGAGTTATCCTCTAGGTATTTGTGTGTTATTGTCTAACAAACAAATAGGGGGAGATTGTAAGGCATATTTCATGGCCCATTTGTATATTCGAGGATTTAACTCAACTCAAATAAGAATGTAATAGGTAAATAGTGGATCTACCGTCAAAGAGATCTCACTAAGTAATATCTGTCAAAGGATTCAGAAACAAGGTTCATCTACAGACTTGAGGAATTAATTCACTGGAAGAAGTTCAAGAAATTGATCATGCCTCAGTGATATAAATCAAGATTGTGGATTTAATCAAGTGACAGAGATCTCGTCAGGGTATCAGATAATTACAAGGATTTAATCTGAAGAAAATCAATTATCAAAGTCAAGACATGAAGAAACGTCACGGAAGTTAGTCACTCATGAACCAGACAGTACATCGAGTGTCAACATTGAAGTGGTGGAATTGATTCATAATTCTCAGTGATTTTCAGAAGAATGGTTGCTGCTCAAGATTAGTATTAATTCTCTATTAATTAATTAAGTCATATAATTTAATTAAGAAAATAAATTATATCTGCAAAGATTAATTTATTTATTAAATGAATTATGTTAGATATATTTGATAATATCATGGTTAATATATTTTATGTTTAGATTTCAGATCTTACTTGAACAGGATAAATCAGTACTTAACTGTTGATCAATACTTATACTGGAAGTCAGGACTTAAGGGATATCAGTACTTATGTTATCAGGAGATAATCATCAGAAGATAGACATCAGAACTTAAGTGCTGAAGGACGATCAGATAAGGACAGTAGCTGATTAAAGGAAAGAAGATCAAGATAAACATAAGAAGAGATATGCATGAAGAAGGAATTCTGTAAAAAATAGAATACTTAGAAGAAAAGATATCTGATTGATATATTTTAGGAAGCAGAATTATATTCCATATCAATTAGCAATTATCTTGTAACTGTGTAGTATATAAACACAGACATAGGGTTTACACTATAAGTGTTATCATTATTAGAGAAGATTATTCATTGTAACCCTAGCAGCTCTCGTGATATTTGTTCATCACTGAGAGGTAACAGTTCCATACTGTAACAGAGTTTATTGTTTTAATAAAGTTTGCTTTCTGTTACTTAAGTTCTTAAAGTTCGATTTGAGTCTATTATACACTGTATTCACCCCCTCTACAGTGTGTGTGTGTGACCTAACAATTGGTATCAGAGCTACTCTGTTAACATACATACAGTTAAAGATCCAAACACAATCATGTCGGATACAGAAACTTCAACTAAGCCTACCAAAACTGAGGAACCACCAAAGACACAAATTCAGAGTCGGTATGAGACCATCAGAGTTCCCATACTGAGACCATCTGAATATCCCATATGGAAGGTAAGGATGACCATGTTCCTGGAAGCAACAGATCCAGAATATCTTGATAGAATCAAGGAAGGCCCTCACAAACCAACCAAGCTCGCAGTTGCAGTTGCAGGTGAAGCAGCAAAGACCGTACCAAAGGAAAAGAGTGATTATACTGCTGAAGACATAACATCAATTGCTAAGGATGCTAAGGTACGACACTTACTGCATAGTGCCATTGATAATGTAATGTCAAACAGGGTAATCAACTGCAAGACTACTAAGGAGATATGGGATGCTCTGGAAACAAGGTGTCAGGGAACTGACACAATTAAGAAGAACATGAAGACAATACTCACTCAAGAGTATGAACACTTTGACTCAAAGACTAATGAGTCATTGAATGATTTATATGATAGATTTGTCAAACTTTTGAATGATTTGTCATTGGTTGATAAAGAGTATGATCTTGAAGATTCAAACCTTAAGTTCCTGTTAGCTCTTCCTGAATGCTGGGATTTGAAGGCAACGACAATAAGAGACAACTACAATCTTGATGAAACAACTCTTGACGAAATCTATGGAATGCTCAAGACTCATGAGCTGGAGATGGAACAAAGAAGTAAGAGGGAAGGAGGAAAGTCAAGGACAGTTGCTCTTAAGGCTGAAGAAGAAATCCCCAAAGCAGCTTCCTCAAATAAGGACAAGGGTAAAGCTCTTTTCATAAAGTCTGATACTCAGTCATCAAGTTCTTAGAGTGATAATGACTCAGATTCTGAAAGCTTGCCTGAGACTGATGCTGATGAGGAGATGATGAAGCTGTGTGCTCTTATGGTGAAAGGGATCACAAAGATTGCATACAGGAAGTTCAGGAAGGGAAAGAAGTTTTCCAGGAAAGGCATAAGTTCTGATAAGAAGAATTTCAGAAGATCTGAAAGCAGAGGAGGAAAGTCTGACAGAGGAGATAACACAAATGTTAAATGCTATAATTGTGGTGAGAAAGGCCACATATCTCCTGATTGCAAGAAGGTAAAGGGTGACAAAGTCAAGGCTCTTGTCACAAAGAAGAAAAGTTGGACAGACACCTCAGACTCTGAAAGTGAGGAAAACTATGCATTGATGGCAAATGCTGATAAAGAAAGTGCTGAGAGCAGTTCTGAAGCTGCTGAAACAAAGGTACCTCAGACTACTTATGCTTTTCATACTGATGATATTAATGAGTTGAGAAGATATCTTAAAACCATGTTTGTTAGTTATAGAGATCAAACTTTAACATGTGAAAGATTAACTTCTGAAAACCTTGCATTTAAGAAAAGAAATGATTTCTTAGAAAAAGAGTTAGTCATGTTCCATCAAACTCAGAAGGATAGAGATGATGCTTTTTATGTTAGGGATAAAGTGCTAAAAATAAATGAATCTCTAAAAACTGAGTTAGAAAAGGAAAGAGAGATTATCAGGACTTGGACTAAGTCTGGCAAAACAACTCAAAATTTGCTAAGTAGTGGAAACTGGAAAGAGGGCTTAGGTTATGGAGAAGACAAGAATGATAAAGGAACTGAAGAGATTAAGTCTATTGATAAGCAAAAGCCAAAGTTAAAACCTGTTAAGTTTGTAACTGTAAAGTCTGATAATGATAAATCAGAAGTTAGAGAGGGATTAACTTCTGACAAACTAAAACAGGAAAAGACAGCTGAAGTAAACATAGGCTTAATGACTAAGAAGCAGCTTAAGCATTAGCTGAAAGATGTTAAGAATGTAAACAAGGTAAAATCACCTAGGAAAAATAGGAATGGAAAGGAAGGTGTGAATAAAAGCAATGATTATAAACCTGTTCCTGATGCTCCTAGGAAAACATGTCATAACTGTGGAAGTTCTAACCATCTGGCTTCTTTTTGCAGGAAGAATAAGAACATTAACTCCTTACCTTCAAAATCAGGAGTTAAGAGTCAGTCTGTTAGATATAAACCACAAAATCCTTGTTTTCATTGTGGTAGTTTATGGCATTCCATTTATACTTGTAAGGAATATCATAGTTTGTACTATGATTATTATCAATTAAAATCTTCTTTGAAAAAAGTTTCCATTGTTCCTTCTAGTGTAAATTCTGATTCAAAGTCTGATAGTGTAAGTTTTGATAAGAAAAATGTTAACATAAACTCTGATGCTAAATCCGCTGCAAATGTTAACAAACTTGATAAGGCCAAAGGATCCAAGCAAGTCTGGGTCCTTAAAACTAATCATTAGTGGTCTTTGTGATTGCAGGGCAACAGGAAAAATATTCTAGTTCTGGACAGTGGATGTTCAGGACATATGACTGGAAATAAAGCCCTGCTATTAGACTTTGTGGAAAAAGCTGGCCCAAGTGTTTCTTATGGAGATGGCAACATTGGAAAAATATTGGGATATGGCAATATCAATCTAGGGAATGTCATCATTAAAGATGTAGCTCTGGTCTCAGGACTTAAACATAATCTGCTGAGTATAAGTCAAATCTGTGACAGAGGTTATCATGTTGATTTCTTTGAAGAACACTGTGAAGTTGTGAGTAAATCCAAAGGCAAAGTTGTTCTAAAAGGATACAGGCGTGGTAACATTTATGAAGCTAAGCTTTCAACAAGTACTGATGGTTCTGCAATCTATCTGATGAGTAGAGCATCAATTGAAGAAAGCTGGAATTGGCACAAGAAACTCTCTCATTTAAATTTCAACAATATAAATGATCTAGTCAAGAAAGATCTTGTGAGAGGACTGCCAAAGTCAGTATTTGCTCCTGATGGCCTTTGTGATTCTTGTCAGAAGGCCAAAGAAAGAAAATCTTCATTCAAGAGCAAGACTGAATCATCAATTCTTGAGCCTTATCATCTACTACATGATGATCTATTTGGTCCAGTAAATATCATGTCTATTGCAAAGAAGAAGTATGCGTTGGTCATAGTGGATGAGTTCACCAGATACACATGGGTGTATTTCTTGCATACAAAAAGTGAAACTGCATCAATCTTGATTGATCATGTCAAACATCTGGATAAAATGGTCAAAGATTCTGTGAAAGTTTTAAGGAGTGATAATGGCACTGAGTTCAAGATTTTGATAATGGAAGAGTTCTGCAAAAACCATGGAATAAAGCAGGAATTTTCGGCTCCTGGAACTCCACAGCAAAATGGAGTTGTTGAAAGGAAGAATAGAACTCTCATTGAAGCTGCACGTACAATGCTTGAAGAAGCAAAGCTTCCAACCTATTTCTGGGCTGAAGCTGTGCAGACTGCTTGTTTTACTCAAAATGCAACACTCATTAACAAGCATGGAAAAACACCATATGAGATGGTGAAGAAGAAGAAGCCAAATCTGAAATACTTTCATGTATTTGGATGCAAGTGTTTTGTTCTCAAGACTCATACTGAACAGCTATCAAAGTTTGATCTAAAAGCTGATGAAGAAATCTTTGTTGGATATCCACTTTCCACAAAAGCCTTCAGAGTCTATAATTTGAGAACAAAAGTAGTCATGGAATCTATCAACGTCTCTTTTGATGACAAGAAGATTACTGGTCTTGCAGATTTCATTGACCATGATCAGCTGAGATTTGAAAATGAAGACTCAAATTCTGATACTGAAAATTTTGAAAGTCTAAGTCCTGATACTGTAAACTCTGATGGAATAAACTCTGATGTTATTTAAACTGTGGTGACTACACCAAGGGAAGATGCACCGATGCAGGGGAGCATACTCAAGATCCTACCACAGCTCAAGAAACATCAGAACATACATCTGGCTCTTCAAATTCTGATTCGTCAAGTTCTGATAAGCCAAGTTCTGATAGTGCTGAAAATTTAAATACTGAAGACTCCAACTCAGAGAGCATAGTTTCAGGGGGAGCATCAGAAAATGAAAATGAAGATAGCATGGATCATGGGGGAGCATCCAGTTCTAGAGAAAACCTTCCATCTGCAAGGAAGTGGACAAAATCACATACACCTGATTTGATAATTGGAAATCCTGATGCAGGTGTCAGAACTAGAACAGGTACTTCAAATGAATGTCTTTACAATTCTTTTCTCTCTCAGACTGAGCCAAAGAAAGTGGAAGAAGCTCTTCAAGATGCTGATTGGGTGCAAGCAATGCATGAAGAGTTGAATGAATTTGAAAGAAACAAAGTATGGACCCTAGTGCCAAGACCAAAGAATAGATCTGTTGTTAGTGCAAAGTGGGTATTCAGAAACAAAACTGACAGTGATGGCATAATTACAAGGAATAAGGCAAGGCTGGTTGCAAAAGGATATTCTCAACAGGAGGGAATTGATTACGATGAAACATTTGCACCAGTTGCTAGGTTAGAAGCCATAAGGATATTCTTGGCTTATGCTGCTCACAAAAAGTTTACTGTCTTTCAAATGGATGTGAAAAGTGCTTTTCTCAATGGAGAATTGGAGGAGGAAGTATATGTTGAACAACCTTCAGGTTTTGTAGATACCAAACATCCAGATTATGTCTACAGGCTTGATAAAGCACTTTATGGACTTAAGCAAGCTCCTAGAGCATGGTATGAGACTTTAGCTCAGTTTCTTCTGGAAAGTGGATTCAACAGAGGGATAATAGACAAAAACTGTTCTACCTCAACCATGGAAAGGACTTACTTCTGGTCCAGATTTATGTTGATGATATCATTTTTGGATCTACAAATGACAAACTTTGCAAAAAGTTTGCCAAACTAATGCAGTCAATATATCAGATGAGTATGATGGGGGAACTTAGCTATTTTCTGGGCCTTCAAGTCAAGCAAAATGAGGAAGGCACTTTTATTTGTCAAACCAAGTACACCAGAAACTTGCTGAAGAAATTTGGAATGCAAGATTGTTCAAGTGCATCCACTCCAATGGCCACTGCAACAAAACTGGATAACGATACTGGTAAATCAGTAGATATTACTGAATACAGAGGTATGATTGACTCTCTACTCTATCTAACTGCTAGTAGACCTGATATCATGTATGCTACCTGTCTTTGTGCAAGATTTCAAGCAGATCCAAGAGAACCTCACTTAACAGCTGTAAAAAGAATCTTTAAGTATCTTAAAGGAACATCTGCTCTGGGATTATGGTATCCTAGAGAATCAGATTTTAAACTAATAGGTTACTCAGATGCAGATTTTGCAGGTTACAAAATTGACAGGAAAAGCACAAGTGGAAGCTGCCAATTTCTTGGAGGCAGATTGGTTTCTTGGTACAACAAGAAACAAAAGTCAATTTCCACATCAACTGCAGAAGCAGAGTATATTGCTGCAGGAAGCTGTTGTGCACAGATTCTTTGGATGAAGAATCAGTTACTGGATTATGGGTTAACATATTTCAAAATCCCTATTTACTATGATAATCAAAGTGCTATTGCTATGACAGGTAATCCAGTTCAACACTCTATGATAAAGCACATCAGCATCAGGTACCATTTCATCAGGGAACATGTGGATGAAGGTACAGTGGAATTGCATTTTGTTCCCACAGATCAACAACTAGCAGATATCTTCACAAAACCACTGTGTGAAGCTACTTTTACAAGATTGGTAAATGAACTAGGAATGGTTTCAGGTTCTTTCTCTAAATCTGCTTAGTCTTGTTCTGTGTTATCAGACTTTATGCTCAGTATTTACAGAATTAATCTCATTGTGTATTCTGTGCTTAATTGATAAATGTCTTTAAGTACTGACTGTTGTCTGATATATGTTTCTAAACTCTGATAAGTGATATGTCTGTTCAAGTACCTATTCAATCCTATGAGGATAACTGTGCTAGATACTGATCTAGTAGTCTTCAATAAATAAATGATCCCATGTAAGAAGTAATTATTTCAGTGGAAATCTTATGACACTAGCAAATTCTGATAATTGAGCTTAGTTGAGTTTACTTTGTATATCTTATTACTAAGTCACAAATTAGAATAATGCTACTCATCTGTTAAGTTCTGATACTAGTAAAACTGCTGAATGTACTAAGTGCTGATAAACCTCACTTATCAAAAGAAAAAGCAAAAAGATCAAAAAATAAAATCAGGTACTCCTTTGAGATCTAGAGTAAAAATGTGGAAGGGACGACCCAAGTGCATTGCTGATATTAAGTAAATATGCATTAGAAAAGCAAAATATTTTCTTGGTGACTTTTCACACTCTATGATTACTGGAGAAATACTCTGATAATGACATATATTCTGATAAGCAGTCGTGACTCACTTACACTGAGAAGCCACTGTAAAATAGAATTTCAAAAGATGCATAAAATTAGCACAAAACAGTTGAGGTGAACTCAAGCATGAACTCATTCATCAGTAGGTTTCAGGACAATGACAGCTCTTTAGCAAAATTTTAGTTATGCCTTATTTCTAAGATGTACTGAAGTGAATCAGACTTTACTCTTTGTCTGTTATTTAGCTTAATGCACACACTAATCACTCCATATGAATGATGAAAATTACTGTGGTGGTCTATGTTATTTTAGATAAACAGTCACTGTGTCACTTTGCACAAATTCTGAGGACAAGTTCTAGTTACACGATCTAATGATTAAGTTCTGAAGTCTATAACTCAGAACTTGTATGAGGATTTACTAAGATGGGCATTCCTTTTTTGATTTAAGAAATTATGTTCTGATGACTGTTAAGTTCTGATATTCCAGTCTAATGTTTTACTTGACTGTGAGAAGGAGGATTGCATTAAGAGATGAATCTGATTCTGAGGAACCGGTTCCTGCTAGAGAACCTGTTGTTACTGAAGCTGAGAAAGAGATTTCTCAGAAGGATTCTGAAATTGGGGGTTCTAGGCTTCTCAAGAGGCTTAGACGAATGACTGTTCCTGAAACTCCCAAGGAATCTAAATCAACAAGGAAGTACAAGAAACAGAGGGCAAAAAGGCCATTTTCAGATGATGAAGAGGAAGCAGCTAAGGAAGGGGATTAGGAATCTCTGATCTCACAAGACAAGGAATTTGCTCCAGTCACTTCTTCTCCATCAACTCCATCTCAGGAAGCTGTATCTGACAAGGCTAACTCACCATCTGTGTCTCTTGTTGATCCAGGCACAAGTGCTGATATTGATGTCCAACACTTGGTTGTGTCTGAAGCATTTCTCTTAGAAGCTTCAACAGCAAATAATCCTTCCACAACACCTGTTACTGATGCTGTTCAAACTCCAGAGTTATCAACAACACCTTCTCTGCATCAAGATGCTGATGATCAGACTTTAGGTGAGCATCAGGATATGGCTGTTGATCAGAACTTAGTATCAGATCATCAATTAGAGGATGCTGAAGCCTCCATTGCTACTCACACTGTTGTCTTATCCGAAGATACTGATTCTTTAAGTTCTGATACTACAAATGCTGGAGATACTGGTGATGCTGCTCCAACTGTAGATGCTGATGAAGCAGGTCCTTCAGGATATACTCCTCAACAGACTCTTCCTAAGTCTGAACTGGTAAAGAAGTTTGTTACAGGGGAAGCACCAGTACCTTGGAGTGAAACTCCTGCAGGTCAGGAGTGGACTAAGGAATGGAACTCAGTCTCATGTGTTCCAACTGCAATACATCTTGCTGAGCACTTGACTAAAGCTGATGAAATGTTAAATTCTGATGATTTAAAAACCCAGCTTAGAGTCACTGCATTGAGTACTAAACATCTACAAGGTCTTAATTCAACTACTCATGCAGAGCTACACAAGATTCAGGAGAACTTTATCAAACAGGAACAAGTTTGGAAAATTGATAAGAAAAAGTTCTTTCAACCTACCATTGACAGGATTGCTTATATTGAGAAAACTCAAGAGAAACAACAAGCTCAGATTGATGATATTCTGACAAATCAAGCTTCTCAGCAATCGCAACTTACTGAAATCCAATCCTCAGTGGAATTACTTATCTCTCTTTTACTACCTGCTGATGCCAAAAAGGGGGAGAAGGTAATTAAGTTCAAATGCAAAACTAACAAGACACTGCAAGGAAAGGATGATGGAAATGATGATCAAGGAGACTCTGGAATGGGTAGAGATCATAGTCAAGGTAGAGGTTTCTCATCAAGAAAAGCTGAAATCACAAGTCACAAAACAAGTTCTGATACTGGAAAAAGAATAAGTTCTGCTACTGGTAAAAGGATAAGTTCTGATGAACTTTTAGATCTTGATGAAGAAATGTCAAGACAGTTATTTCTTCAAGAAAATCCAGGAATGGACTTGGAAAGTTTAAAGGAAGAAGAAGCCCGACTTAAATCAGAGAAAGTCACATCTAAATCTGAAGCTTCTGGTAAAAAGTCACTTCCAAAACTCAAAGGCATTATGATCAAAGAAAGGACACATACTGAAGCAACATTGGCTAGATCACAACCACAGATAGATCCAAGATCCAAGGGTAAAGAAAAGGTTGGTGAACCTATCAAGGTTTATGTACCTCCTGAGGAAGAAGAAATTACTGATGAAAAGGATGATCTTGCTCTGACTTCAAGAAAAGTTTTTAAAATAACCTCTGACATGGCTCAAGTTGTTCAGAGTCAAGAAATTGTAAGTTCTGATATTCAAAAGAAGCAAGTAACCTCTGACAGAGCTCAAGTTAACTTCATAACAGAAAATAGATCAAAGACACTCCTACCAGAATTTACTAAAGCAAAACATACTCAATCTTTGAAGACTACTGCAAGTGGTTTTGAAGCAAGAGTAGTTACTGGAAAGAAAGCTAGAGATAAAACTGGATTGGGAAGTGCTGATGAAAGAAGAGTGCATAACACCACCAATGATCTAACTTCCTTGAGTGAACCAGGTATTGGAGCAACTCCTGAGAGATTGAATCAACTGGAATCTGTACAGATGGTTTACCATACCTACTTGAAGGAATACATCATGTTGTATTTCATGACAGATGGTAGGGTTTATCATATAAGACAAAATGCCATTCCATTGAAGTATTTTAAAGAATTGGAGCATGTACTTTTCTTACTTCAAGTGGATGACAGAATAACAGAGACTGCTGCGAACTACTTAAAAGAACAGATTCAGAGACAGAAAAGGCTTTATTCTGTTAAGTCTGACAGCATGTATGTTCCAAAGTACAGAGATCACAATGGTGATATTGTTGATATGAAGCTTAATACTGCACAGATCAGAACATATCTTGGTATTAAGGGACTTGAATTCAATCTAGAGTCTGACAAAGCTTATGTCATAAGACTAGATCAGGAGTTGAGAAAAGCAAAGATTAATGATCTCAGAGCTGCAATCTTTCAAACTGGTGAAGATACTGCAGAGCTTAAAGATGTCAAAAGGAGAATGATTAATGAACTTAGATATGCTGAGAAATGTTTATTGAAGAACTATCTCAGAACAACTCCTGTCATCAGAGAGATCAGAAAATGATGAAGCCAAGTCGAAGATCTACAACTGCTTAAATTCTGATATTTATACAGACTGAAGTTGTTATCAGAAGTTGAAATTGGTAAAAGCTTTAAGGACTGTAAGTTGTAGTTATCTAGTCTAATTCTCATGCATTTGTACTTAATGTTTTTGACATCATCAAATATCTGTTAAACTTGTATATTATGTTAATTTACAAGTTGGGGGAGATTGTTAGATATATTTGATAATGTCATGGTTAATATGTTTTATGTTTAGATTTCAGATCTTACTTGAACAGGATAAATCAGTACTTAACTGTTGATCAGTACTTATACTGGAAGTCAGGACTTAAGGGATATCAGTACTTATGTTATCAGGAGATAATCATCAGAAGATAGACATCAGAATTTAAGTGCTGAAGGACGATCAGATAAGGACAGTAGCTGATTAAAGGAAAGAAGATCAAGATAAACATAAGAAGAGATATGCATGAAGAAGGAATTCTGTAAAAAATGGAATACTTGGAAGAAAAGATATCTGATTGATATATTTTAGGAAGCAGAATTATATTCCATATCAATTAGCGATTATCTTGTAACTGTGTAGTATATAAACACAGACATAGGGTTTACACTATAAGTGTTATCATTATTAGAGAAGATTATTCATTGTAACCCTAGCAGCTCTCGTGATATTTGTTCATCACTGAGAGGTAACAGTTCCATAATGTAACAGAGTTTATTGTTTCAATAAAGTTTGCTTTCTTTTACTTAAGTTCTTAAAGTTCGATTTGAGTGTATTATACACTGTATTCACCCCCTCTACAGTGTGTGTGTGACCTAACAAATTAATTGATTAATTAATTCAGAATTAATATTAAGGATTTTTAGAATTTAAATTGGATTAAAATCTATTTAAATTCAATAAGATAATCTGATTGTACTAATATGACAATCGGTATGACAATCAATAGTCATACCGAAAGTCATGCTAGTACAAATAATTGTCTTGCCGAAAGTTACACAATATTCGGAAAAGATATATGCATATTGGAGTATCTTGTAACTTCATCTTTTGAACTTATATCTAGTAAATGATTATCTTATGCATATCAAAGATTTTCAGAAAAATGTTGAGACAAGGTTAGATATATGAGATCACCTTGCAACGATATTTTTATACAGTTATAAACCGGAACTCTGTGTATATTATACATGTCAGAGGATTTCAAAGATTGTGAAAAGTATATATATATATTGAATATTTTGCGACGTGGTCGCATTAAGATATCAAACTTGGTTCATTTTTTCTTGACCAAGACTTTCATGAGTACTATGAGGATGCTCACATATTGTAAATTATTATACATATTATTTCGGTGGGCTTGTTGCTCACCCTTGCTTCTTCTTTCATCACACAACAACAGATAGACAAGATGAACAGGACCAAGCTCCCAATTCGTGAGTGGATAGGAAATGTTCCGCAGTTTCCTGTAGGCGTTGATGACACTGTAGCTGAGGTGGGAACTACCAATAGTATAACGACTCGTGTATTTTTATTTTATTTCAAATATTTGGAAGTGTAATAAAAGTTTAAGTAAATAAATAAAAGGTGTGTATTGATTTTTGGCAACGATTACTGATTGTTATTTAATTATTTATGATTTGTTGATATGTGAGATTGGAATTATGTGATTTATTGGTGAGTTATATGATTTTATTTCGTTTGTAAAAGAGATTTTATTGTAATTTTAATTCCATAAATATTTGGGGTGGTCTTTAAAATTGGTTTTCTAATTTTATAATTTTAATAATTATTTTTAGGACTTTATAAAATTGAGAAATCAATATTGCATTAATTAATTATTTTTAAATGTTTTTCCGATTATGTTTATGTGTAAAATCCATATTTAATTATGGGAATCTTTAAAAAATTATGAAATTTATATTTTATTAAATTCGTATTATTCTAAGAATTTTAAAATTATTTTAGCAATTTTCGGGATTAATCTAACCTGCACGTTACTTCGTTTATTTCGTTAAATGTGGGTACAGTTGTATTTCAAATACGACTTAAAAATTTTAAAATTTTTAATTTTAGCACCTTCAAATTATTTGTAATATTTTAAAACTATTCAGGAGTTTTTCTGATTAGTTTTGTTCGCGGGAATAATCGGTAATACCGCATATCAGAATCGAGCAGAGGGCTACCGGGAATAAATGAACACCACGTGTCCCTTAATTGGACACGCGGCTGTGCTATAGAGAATGGGGGGAGGTGACTCATTTCTTTTTTTTCCTTCTTCCCTGTGTTTACTCGGCTGCATATCAATCTCTCTTCTCAGCCTCTCTACTCTTCATCCATTTCTTCTCCATAAGAACAGATATATACACTTATATTTATATACATCCTCCTGTTTCTTCCTCTTGGTGTTTTCGGTCACTGTTGTTCTTATTTTCCGGCTTAATTCCGGTGAGCCGCCACTGTTCTTCAGTTTGGCTTGGTTCTATCATTATTCCGTTGATATGCATATGTGTATACTCGGGTATATGTGTGTGCTTTGTGCTCGATTGTGTTGTGTGTGTCTCTGTGTGTGCAGGTGTGTGTTGGTTGTGTCCGTGGGTGTGTGCGGCGCGTCCGCGCGTGTTGTGGCTGTGTGACCTTTGTTTCAATCATGTCCAGTTTTTGCAGATTATAAAATGAAGTATTGAAATAATAATTTTAATGATTTCTGCAGGATTTTATTCGAGTGATTTCGTGAGATGAATATTAATAACATGCGGAAAATTAATAATAATTAATCGGCGAAATTTTTGGTTGGAATCCGAGTTACCGGGTACCCCGAGAATTTTGCCGCCGTACCGCGATGACTTGTTACGAGCGGACGGTGGATGGTGATAACGATGTTCTGAGTCCTAAATTCTATAAATAAATAAAATAAAATAATTATGTAAGATATGTTTGGTTTTGAATAATTAATTTTAATTGGTGTTGGGTTGTACAGAGTAATATTGTGGATGGTTGAGAATTGTTGACGTCGATTATAATCGACGTGTAGTCTTATAAATAAAGAAGTTGCTGCCAAAATTTTCTAAAAAATAATCGACGTGTATATGTACATTATGTTGTGATAGTTTGTAGTAGAGAGGCTGATATGACAACCAATTTTGGTGTGTATTCGGATGGTTCTTTCTAGTTGGATTTTCAGTTGTACTGGTTGGATTCTGTTGGTTATTGTATTTTAGCTGCTTTATATTATTGTTCAGTTTTTATATTGTATGTTGCTATTATTGTTGTTATTATTATTGTTATTTCTGTTGCTCGCATTTTTAGACTATAATCATTCACTCAGGACAGATCCAATTATAATGGGGGATGAGAATATTGTCTTAGTGGCAACGCTCTCCTGATGCATGAATATAAACTGCGGGAGCAATCCATTTTCTTATAAATGACTGTGATGTTTCAGGAGATGCCACCAAAGAGAAATTCTCAGCCCAATAACGGATCTGCTGGGGATCCTTCCATGAGTGATTTGATGAACTTGTTGCGTCAGCAGACTGTACAGCTGACCCAACAGCAACAACAATTCCAGCAACAGCAACAACAACAACAACAGCAACAGCAGCTCATACAGCAACAACAACAGCAAATCCAACATCAGCAACTACAAATCCAACAACAGCATGAGATGAGAAGGGCAAATCAAGGTGTTAGTTTTAAGTCTTTTCAAGCAGTGAAGCCCCCAGAGTTTAAAAGAGAGGTAGATCCTGTTGCTGCCAGGATATGGTTAAAGGAAATGGAAAAGGCGTTTGCGCTCACCAAGGTGAGTGAGGATTTAAAAACTGATTATGTTAGTTATTTTCTGAGAAATGATTCGAATTATTGGTGGGAATCTACGCGAGCCCTAGAAGGAGAAGGTCCAGTTCCTTGGGCCAGATTCACGGAATTGTTTTTGGAAAAATACTTTCCAGCCTGTCTCCAAAGTCAAATGGAGATGGAGTTTTTGGAGCTGAAACAAGGAAATAGGAGTGTCACGAAATATGAAGCGAAGTTTACGGAGTTGGCCCGTATAGCACCGGAATATGTGAGTTCAGAAGCCCAACGAGCGAAGCGGTTTCAACAAGGGTTGAAGCCAAAAATAAGGAGTGGAGTTGTAGGCTTACAACTCAAGACATATACTTCGGTAGTTCAGGCTGCCCTGGTGATAGAGAGTGATCAGAAGTTAGCCGCAAAGAAGCAGGGTGAAAAGAAAAGGAAATTTGAAAGTGGACCTGCAAAGTCAGAATCAGGAATAGCAAGTCGAAAGTTCCAGCGTTGGTTTGGCAAGAATAAAAATAAAAAGTTTAAAGGGTAGAACTTTCCCCAAGTTAAGCCCAGTACAACATCAGTTAACTCTGCTCCGATGAGGATGAGTAAGCCAGTGGTTGATAGTAAGACGTGTGGGAAAACGCACAGTGGACAGTGCCGCGAGAATATTAATTGTTTTAAGTATGGACAGAAAGGTCACTATTCCATGGAGTGTAAGTCTGAGATTCCAGGAGTTGCTTGTTTTAGTTGTGGCAAAGTGGGACACATAGCTAGGAATTGCAAGTCAGTGACTCAAGGTAATGTTGGAAAGAGTGTGTCCCAAGGACCAGCAACCAGTACTGCGAGAGCTAGGACTTTTAAGATGACCCAGAAGTCTCCAGTTCATGACTCTGATGTGGTTGCAGGTACGCTTACTCTTAATTCCATACCTGTTAACGTTTTGTTTGATTCAGGAGCGTCCAAATCTTTTATATCTGTGAATTGTGTGAATAAAATGCAATTGATGTTAGAAGACTTAGACGAACCTCTAACTATAAAAGTGGCTAATAAAGATAAAGTACCTGTAAAACAATTTTGTCCTAGTTGTTCCCTAGAGATTTCGGGGTATATATTCCCTATTGACTTAATACCCTTCGAGTTGGGAGACTTTGATGTTATTTTAGGTATGGATTGGTTGTCTCGATATAGGGAAAATATTGATTGTAAGAAAAAGAGAGTTGTTATGTACACCTCAGATAATAGAAGGATCAGTTACCAAGGGCAGAGGCAAGATAGGAAGTTTCTCTCAGTGATGCAAGCAAAAAGATTGCTGAGACAAGGATGTGAAGTGTACTTGGCTCATGTAGTGGATACGAAGAAAGAGACCCCTATTTTGGATGAAATCCCTATAGTAAGAGAATTCCCTGATGTTTTTCCAGAAGAATTACCAGGATTGCCACCTGATCGTGAGATAGAGTTTTCCATTGATTTGATACCTGGAACTGAACCAGTTTCTAAGGCTCCATATAGAATGGCCCCGATGGAAATGAAAGAATTGGCTAAGCAACTCCAGGAATTATTGGATAAAGGAGTTATTCGACCCAGTGTTTCCCCGTGGGGTGCTCCAGTGTTATTTGTGAAGAAAAAGGATGGAAGCATGAGATTGTGCATTGATTATAGAGAATTGAACAAGTTGACAATAAATAATAAGTACCCCTTGCCTCGAATCGACGATTTGTTTGATCAGCTTAAGGGAGCATGTTACTTTTCAAAGATTGACTTACGGTCCGGCTACCATCAATTGAAGATAAAGCCCGAGGATATCCCCAAAACTGCATTTCGAACAAGGTATGGCCATTATGAGTTTCTAGTGATGTCATTTGGATTGACGAATGCGCCAGCAGCTTTCATGGATTTGATGAATAGGGTATATAAGGAGTATTTGGATAAATTTGTTATTATATTTATTGATGACATCCTCATATATTCGAAGAATCCAGAAGATCACGCAGTGCATCTGTAGATTGCCCTTCAAAAGTTAAGAGAAAAGCAATTGTATGCTAAGTTTTCTAAGTGTGAGTTTTGGCTGACGGAAGTACAGTTCCTTGGTCACGTAATAAGTAAAGAAGGTATCAAAGTAGACCCGGTAAAGATTGAAGCCGTATCAAAATGGGAGCAACCGAAGACACCAACGGAAATAAGAAGTTTTCTTGGATTAGCAGGATATTATCGAAGGTTTGTGAAAGATTTCTCGAAGGTTGCATCCCCACTAACTAAGTTAACCAGGAAGAATGAGAAGTTCGTTTGGACGGAAAAGTGTGAAGAGAGTTTCCAGGAGTTGAAACGAAGATTAGTGACGGCTCCAGTGTTAGCATTACCAGATGAGATGAGGAACTTTGTAATTTACAGTGATGCTTCTTTGAAAGGACTGGGATGCGTGTTAATGCAACATGACAAAGTAATTGCTTATGCCTCCAGACAGCTAAAGCCTCACGAGCAGAAATATCCAGTTCATGACCTTGAATTGGCAGCTATAGTATTTGCTTTAAAGTTATGGCATCACTACTTGTATGGCGAGAAATGCGACATTTATACAGACCATAAGAGCCTAAAGTATATATTCACGCAGAAAGATCTGAACATGAGGCAGAGAAGGTGGTTGGAGTTGATTAAGGACTATGATTGTTCGATTAATTATCACCCAGGTAAAGCCAATGTAGTGGCTGATGCCTTAAGTAGGAAGGAAAGGCTGAATATGGTTAAGATTGCGGAAGAATTGGCACGAGACTTGGAAAGAATGGAAATTGAAGTTCAAGTACCTAATGAAAGTCAGGAGCAACTATATGAAGTTACTTTCCAGCCAGCATTGATGGAAAAGATCAAAAGGTGTCAAGAAGGAGTTATGGAACAAGAGTCAGATACTTTGATAGGAGAAGTGCTGTGTACTCAAAAAGATAGTCAAGGTTTGTATAGATTTCCGTCCAGATTTTGGATTCCTAATGTAACAGAGTTGAAGAATGAAGTATTACAGGAAGCACATAACTCTAGGTTTTCTATAAACCCTGGTAGCACCAAGATGTACCAGGATTTGAAGAGAAATTTTTGGTGGCCAGGAATGAAGAAGGATATTGCCAATTGGGTAAGTAAGTGTCACGTGTGTCAGACGGTGAAAGCAGAGCATCAACGGCCGAGTGGATTGTTACAACCTTTGGAGATTCCCCAGTGGAAATGGGAAGACATTGCCATAAATTTTGTAGTGGGATTGCCCAAGACGAGAACGAATCATGATGCTATTTAGGTAATCATTGATAGATTGACTAAGTCGGCGCATTTCCTTCCGATTAATGAGAGGTATTCGTTGGAAAGGCTAGTGAAGTTATACTTGGATGAGATAGTTACCAAACATGGAGTTCCTATTTCTATAGTGTCGGATCGAGACCCTAGATTTAATTCCAGGTTCTGGACTAAATTCCAAGAGTGCCTAGGAACAAAATTGAACATGAGCACCGCCTATCACCCTCAGACGGATGGCCAAAGTGAGAGGACGATTCAGACCATAGAGGATATGTTGAGAGTCTGTGTTTTAGATTTTAAAGGTAATTGGGATGAGCATCTACCTTTGATTGAGTTCTCGTATAATAACAGCTACCATGCCAGTATAGGGATGCCACCTTATGAAGCTTTATATGGACGAAAGTGTAGATCACCATTGTACTGGAATGAGGTAGGAGAAAAGAAAGTGTTAGGCCCTGAGTTGGTTCAGCAGACTAGAGATGCTATAGTGTTGATTCGAAAAAGATTGGAAGCAGCTCAAGATAGACAAAGAAAATACGCAGATTTGCATAGAAAAGACATGGACTTTGAGATAGGAGCTTTGGTGTTACTAAAAGTATCGCCTTGGAAAGGGTTAGTACGATTTGGTCAGAAGGGTAAACTTAGCCCTAGATTCATAGGACCCTTTGAGGTTTTGAAGAAAGTGGGAAAGGTTGCTTATGAGATAGCGTTACCACCGCAGTGGCAGCACATTCATAATGTGTTCCACGTGTCTATGTTGAAGCCCTATGTCCCTAATTCGAATCAAGTCATAGAATACGAACCGATTGAGCTTCAACCAGATCTGTCTTATGTGGAACAACCGGTCTAAATTTTAGACCGTAAAGGACGAGTCCTTAGGAATAAATTGATTCCTATAGTAAAAATTTTGTGGCAAAATCCTCGAGTAGAAGAGTCTACTTGGGAGTTAGAGTCAGACATGCTTGATAAATATCCTCATTTGTTTAGCCGAGTCAGATTCTGGGGACAAAATCTTTTTAAGGGGGAAATAATATAACGACTCGTGTATTTTTATTTTATTTCAAATATTTGGAAGTGTAATAAAAGTTTAAGTAAATAAATAAAAGGTGTGTATTGATTTTTGGCAACGATTACTGATTGTTATTTAATTATTTATGATTTGTTGATATGTGAGATTGGAATTATGTGATTTATTGGTGAGTTACATGATTTTATTTCGTTTGTAAAAGAGATTTTATTGTAATTTTAATTCCATAAATATTTGAGGTGGTCTTTAAAATTGGTTTTCTAATTTTATAATTTCAATAATTATTTTTAGGACTTTATAAAATTGAGAAATCAATATTGCATTAATTATTTATTTTTAAATGTTTTTCCGATTGTGTTTATGTGTAAAATCCATATTTAATTATGGGAATCTTTAAAAAATTATGAAATTTATATTTTATTAAATTCATATTATTCTGAGAATTTTAAAATTATTTTAGCAATTTTCGGGATTAATCTAACCTGCACGTTACTTCGTTTATTTCGTTAAATGTGGGTATAGTTGTATTTCAAATACAACTTAAAAATTTTAAATTTTTTTATTTTAGCACCTTCAAATTATTTGTAATATTTTAAAACTATTCAGGAGTTTTTCTGATTAGTTTTGTTCGCGGGAATAATCGGTAATACCGCGTATCAGAATCGAGCAGAGGGCTACCAGGAATAAATGAACACCACGTGTCCCTTAATTGGACACGCGGCTGTGCTATAGAGAATGGGGGGAGGTGACTCATTTCTTTTTTTTCCTTCTTCCCTGTGTTTACTCGGCTGCATATCAATCTCTCTTCTCAGCCTCTCTACTCTTCATCCATTTCTTCTCCATAAGAACAGATATATACACTTATATTTATATACATCCTCCTATTTCTTCCTCTTGGTGTTTTCGGTCACTGTTGTTCTTGTTTTCCGGCTTAATTCCGGTGAGCCGCCACTGTTCTTCAGTTTGGCTTGGTTCCATCATTATTCCGTTGATATGCATATGTGTATACTCGGGTATATGTGTGTGCTTTGTGCTCGATTGTGTTGTGTGTGTCTCTGTCTGTGCAGGTGTGTGTTGGTTGTGTCCGTGGGTGTGTGCGGCGCATCCGCGCGTGTTGTGGCTGTGTGACCTTTGTTTCAATCATGTCCAGTTTTTGCAGATTATAAAATGAAGTATTGAAATAATAATTTTAATGATTTCTGCAGGATTTTATTCGAGTGATTTCGTGAGATGAATATTAATTACATGCGGAAAATTATTAATAATTAATCGGCGAAATTTGTGGTTGGAATCCGAGTTACCGGGTACCCCGAGAATTTTGCCGCCGTACCGCGATGACTTGTTACGAGCGGACGGTGGACGGTGATGACGATGTTCTAAGTCCTAAATTCTATAAATAAATAAAATAAAATAATTATGTAAGATATGTTTGGTTTTGAATAATTAATTTTAATTGGTGTTGGGTTGTACAGAATAATATTATGGATGGTTGAGAATTGTTGACGTCGATTATAATCGACGGGTAGTCTTATAAATAAAGAAGTTGCTGCCAAAATTTTCTAAAAAATATATTTGTAATCGTACATAATTATGTGTTACGTGTTACCCCTATTTACGTTTGAGAGATGTGATTACTTGATTATGTGTATAATAATAATACGAGTCGGGTTGTCGGATTTGGGGTTATTAGGATTTGAGGATATCAAGCATGTCGGTATAACTAATTAGGGTATTCTGTAATTGTAGATCCCAGTCGAGTTGTTCCAGGATCAAAGTCAGCGTGAAAGCTATTTAGGATTTGTAAAGCATTGTAAGGCAAGTACACCTGACCATTCTTTTATGGTTCAGTGTATATGAATAGCTAAATGTTTATTCTCGTAATGAAACAGAAACGTTTTAGGTTACGTATCCCCTGTAGTTATAAATCATTATTTTTAAATTGTTTTGGGGAAAAGTAACTTCGAAAGGTACCTGTCTCAAATGGAATGATTTGCGAAACGGATTTTAAATGTGTGCTGGCTAAATAAATGATTTTGAAAATGAGATAGGTACAAGTGTTTTGAAAACTGGATAAAACGGTCAGATATGGGATACATTGGGGCCAGAGTAGGCCTATTGAGGTGGCGTAAGAGGCTAATTCGGTTGCGCGCATTATAAAACCGATTAGTCCAGCAGGTCAGAGACCTAGCTAGTCTCTGAGTTCCGAAACAGGTAAATGGGATGGCAGTTAGAGCCGTCTGGTGTTGATAGCCTGATCAGCTGTCTTCACATATCCGCTATGTATCTGATTGGGATTTTTGAATTATATGAAAGCATGATTGATTGATACAGCAGTTTTATAAAATGATTAGCATGCTAAAATTGGACTCTGGTGTTTTTACAGCACACTGCTACATTGTTTTAATGAAGCATGCTAGTAGCGATATCCAGTTTTTCTCTAAATTTTATTGTATAATGTTGATACCATGATTACAGCTCTGTTCCCATAATTGTTACAGTACTGCTTTAATCTGTTATTCATATTTGATACTGCTGAGCGATTATGCTCACCCTTACAAACTGTTATATATATTTCGCAGATGCCTAGAAGATCAGTCAGACCGACCCGTGTTCCCGCCCCTTCTGAACCCGGCTCCTCTGAGGTAGTTTGTATCAGACCATGAGGTCTGAAGGGTTGCTGAATAAAGTTAGTGTGTCGTAGATATTGAATAAAGAGTTGTAATAATGAGAACCTGAATTATACTTAAACCTGGATCGGATCTTGGTTTGGGGTCAAGTTAGTATATAATAATAATAATCCTGTTGTTTATATTCTTGGTAATTGTGTTTAGTGACGTCAACTCCTGACCCCGGGGTTGAGGCTGTCAAATAGGCTAGGTTTTCAACTTTCGATGTACTAGACTTATGTATATTTATGAATTGTAATAATGGCAAAGAATATGTAAATTATTCAGAAACCCTTTTTAAGGTGAAATGGTTTATAATTGTGGAATAAAATGACTTGTGTTATTTTTGGTATTCATCTCTGAGACTATAACTTGTGGTGTGTGTGTGTATATTGTGGGGTCACAGTACGCAGTAGTTGGTTGACTGTTAAGATTAAGTATTGATAAGGGAAATGAAACTCGTGACAACCTGGATCCCCGACCCCGGATTTGGGGGTGTTACAGAAATGGTATCAGAGCTAAGCGTTATAAACCTCAGAGATGATATGACGTTAAGATAATAAGTTCACTAAGATAATAAGAACTCTTGCCAAGTTTATAGTCGGGCTACCTAACGTAGTACTGACAGTTAAAACCCTTATGGGAACCCTTATAAATATTGTGATAGAGGCGTAGTTCGTTATCGTATGTGGTAGCGGGACTCCGAACCTTGAGGTTGAGGAGCAACAGCGCGATGATGTTTTATTACTAATTGGAGATCAGATTGTGGATCCGATAGAACGTCCTAACGCAGGACCGGATGATGTTCATATTGAGGATGTAGCGGTTGAGGATGTTGTCCTAGAAGGGATTGTTGCTGAGGAGGATCCCGTGGAGGATCCTAACATGAATGAATAAAGGACCACTGAGGAATTGATGACCATGATTAGGGGAACTACCAGAGGTAGGATTGGCCGGTCACTACCGGAGGTTCGTTCAAGTTTATAAAGATAGTATCCCTTTAACGCGGCTTACTCGTAATACTGAGAAGTTTGAATGGACAGAGAAATGCGAGAAAAGCTTTTAAGAACTGAAGCAAAGGTTGGTGACGGCCCCTATGTTGGCGTTGCCGGATGGAAAATGAGATTTTGTGAAGTGTAGTGACGCTTCGCATAAGGAATTAGGGTGCTTCTTATACAGCACAACAAGGTAATCGCGTACGCGTCAAGACAATTAAGGGAATATAAAATTCGATATCCCCACCCATGAGCTTGGGCTCGTGGCAATAGTTTTGCCTTAAAGATTTGAGGCACTACTTGTATGGAGAGAAGTGCGAGATTTACACAAGCCATAAGAGCTCTAGTACATTTTCACGCAGAAAGAGCTCAACATGCGCCAAATGAGGTGGTTAGAGCTAATCAGGGATTACAATTATGAGATTCTTTATCATCCAGGGAAAGCCAAAATGGTGGCTAATGCCCTTAGTAGAAAGGAGAAACTCAAGATGATATTGTCTCTAAGAGAGTTGATAAGAGATTTTGAGAAAATGGAAATAGAAGTGAACGTAACCGGAGCCGGTACCGAAAAGCTGTTTGAGATTGCAATACAACCCGAAATATTGGAAAAGAACATATTGTGCCAGAAAAAGTGATGAATGAAGGCAGAGAACCAACAAATAGATAAGAGATTAATACCGAGAAAGATGATAAGGGAATAATGAGGTATTCCTACAGAATTTGGGTTCCAAATGTTCAAGAGCTTAAAGATGAGATCTTAGATGAAAGCTAGTTTGAGGAATAAGATTTAGGGCAAACCCCGAATGTGATAGTCAGGGAGGTTGCCATTAAGAAAGAAGGAGCCCATAACATAATGAAGTGGAAAACAAGGATTTTAACGTATAAGATAACCCCAAGTATGGGAGAAGGATGAAACATTTTATACTAAGGAAACAGAAAGTTGAGTAAGGAAAGGAGACCCGAGACGGTACTCTTATACGGTAATTCATGGACCGTTCTAAAGAGAACTTAGACTATTATCCCCAACCACCACCCTGAGGAGACAGTGCGGTGGGGAATTCTTTCAGGACCTTTAAGTCGCTAAGCTCTCAGAGTTCCAAGGAACAAGCTGACCTAGCCGAGGCAAGAGCCTGGCCAAAGGAAATAGAGGACTGATTTTATATTCTAAATGATAGACGAATCACAAAAGACTGTTTTTATCACTTAGCCTCCTAAGAGAGAGGCCACCCGCTGGTGAAAGACCAAGAAAGGCACGGAGCCAGAGGTTAGAATAAACTGATTAAAGTTCAGTCAATTGTTTTCGGGAAAGTAATTCCCAAGGTTATGGAGATAGTGTAAAAGCTTTAGAGCCAGAACAAAAGCAGGCGAGTATGATGAATTATGAAGCTAAGTTGTAAAAGTTGTCAAGATTCGTTCTGATGACAAGAATCCCAGAACGACGTGATATTTGAAGTCAATGATTAGTGGGTGCGTGAAATGATTATAATAGAAAAGAAAATAAAAAGAAACTGAAGTGGAAAGGAAAATAAAGACAATAGAGTTTGAGGAATGATAAGGGAGTTGGGTATGAGGAAACCCTAAAGACTCGTAGCAATAGAAATAGAAAAGTATGTAATCGTCAGGATGAGGGTGATTCACCATGAGTTAAAGTTGATGGTTGAAGGCATAAGAGATACATATAGTTTATCCCCTGTAAGTTGGGAGGATTCGAGGAAACCTTGAGATAGTTTGAAGGATAAATAATGAGAAATTATTAAGAAGAAGTTCACATTGAACACGACCAATATCTTCCAGAACATCCCTATTGTCATTACCAAATTAGGAAAGAAAAGCGGGTAACCATTGTTATCTTTTGAAGGCCATATGGGTTGACCTCAGTCTGAAAAAAGATGCTATTGTGAAATTAAGCATATGCTGTCGAGGTGGGAATGATTGAATAAGATACCCTTATCAGGGATATATGACTTGATTTATCCATGGAAGGATGCATGTACTTTTTTTAAAGGTGGAATTAAGGATAGAACATCGGTAACTTAAAATGAATCCTAGGGAAATGCATAAAGGTTGACATTTCACCCTTAATAGGGATAGTATGAGTTTTGCCAGTATGAATTGGAAAGGATTAAGGTAACAACAACCTTTAAGGATCAGCAGGGAAATTTTTCAGAAGTATATAGACAATGGTTCTAGTATTAGTAAATGGTATTTTGATATGCCCTGTATCTAGGGAATACAGAAGGGACGATTCAAGGATAACCTTAGAGGTATTACAAGGAGAAAGGTAATATTCAAAGTTCTCAAGAATAGAAATTTTGATAAAGGAAATATGGCGTAATTATAATAATGCCAGGTGGGGCACGTGTTGAACCATAGGAAAGTATAATCGATCCAATGAGGGTCGAGATTGGTGAAAATAAGAAGGACCCAAGATAAGAGACGTCCTAAGTATGATCAAGAGTCAGCCATGATAATGTTCACATCTAAAGACTAAGGCAATGACTTATGGAAAAATGGTGATTTTTTTTCTCACCAGGACTTAAGAGAAGCATTTTCACATAAGCAGTGATTGAAATGAGGTAGAAAATTTAGTTGGAGGTGGTTAAAATGACATTGAGTGTAAGGAAATTTTACTATCAGGAAAGGCCAAAGAGGTGGCCAACACTTTAAGTGTAAGAGGATAATTATCGGCGCTCGTGCCAGAGGAATACAGTGATACTGGTTAATTCCGTGAAGGTTGTATTATGGTGTGAAAGATTGGCATTCCTTCTGATGACTGTGCGGTACTCAACCGTAATAGTAGTTTGGTAAAAAAAAAAAATTAATTCATGTTAAACGCCATGAGCGGGCTATCTATCTTAGAAGGTCCTATCTTGAGATAAGCCAGGACCATGTTTCAAAAAGGACTAAATGAACCTTTGAGTTAAGTCTTCTATTTAAGGCATATGATTAAGAATGGTATTAACCTGCTATCGTTGCTTTGATTGAAACTCTTCTGCAATTTTATCTGCTTCATGTCATGAATGTACGTCAGGATCTGGAGTGTTCTTCATGAATCAGGAATGGTGATTATGTTAACTCCTTAAAAGATTTTGATACGGCAGATATAGACTCCGTATGATTAGATATTAAGATTTCGAGGAAAGCGAATGACTACAGTAGGTCAGCGATGGACCATAGTAATACATCAATGATTCTGCGAGTAATGAGTTGATTTCTACCGTAAGAGTTGTATTAGAATGGATGTTGAGACTGAGTACCACTAATCGGGTCGTGGTGATGTATAAGTTATCATTGATAGACTAATTAAGTCGATTATTTACCTATGAATATTTATTCCTTCTTATCGATAAAGAGTAGTATTACTATACGGAGAAGGTTGCGGTGTAGCAATGGATTCCAGTAACGATGATATCTAGAACGAAATCCCTTATTCGAGTTTCGATGTCGAGGGAGTTTAAAAAGTGAGTGTTTATGAGCTCGAGCAAGAGCATGGGTCCATGGAATGATGGACGGAATAGTAAATATTCTGGCACATGAAATGCGATGCTATAATACCTGATGTTGATATATATACGTATATGTTTTGTTCTCCTATAATAAACCTCTATAGTTCAGAGGTAGATTCCAAGCCAGATATTTTGTGGCAGTATATTTTGTATATATACAATTCTCTTCAATTCATTCTTTTCTCTCCTTTTCATTTTGTATAAGCTGAGAAGAACAACCCTTCCAGAAGGGGAGGTATTGCCGAATGACTATCTATCTGTGTGATAGAAGCCTAGTAGGATACCACATGTTGTTTAATTGCTTGTCAAGTACTAAAGGCTGGCCACCTTCTGTACTAACTATGCAATAGAACAAGTGTTCATGATCATAGTGATCTCTCAACAAATTCCTTTACCTCTATATGATGGATCAAGCTTTCGAAGATAGAAGTAGTTAGAAAAGGAGTAGTATGAGTATGGTGGTATTCGGAATGGAAACACATTCGTGATACTAAGGTTGACGCGTGTATTAAAAGGTTATAGAATGCTAACGAGCAAAGGTGTAACCAATATAGTATTATGTACGGAAGATAGTAACGATTACGAACTGGAAAAGAGTGGGTATTGAGAAGCAAAAGCTATAACGCTAGAAGCTATGATGAGAGTCTGTGCGATAGACTTGAAAGAATTTGGAATGATCACTTAGCACGGATTGAGTTTTCTTACGACAATAGATCATATGTCATTATCGAGATATCATCTTATGAGCTCCTTGAGGGAAGACAATGTCGATCTCCCTTATGTTAGGATGAAGTTATAGAGCACAAGATGCTCGGACCCGAAGTGGTCCAATGGACCAAAGACATAGCGGATCTAATCAGAAGACGGATGACAACCCAGGATGGATAAAAGAGGTATGCTGATTTGACTCGAAAGGACAAAGAGTATGAAATAGGGGACCTAGTAATATTAAAGGTATCCCTTGGAAGGGATTAATGAGGTTCGGAAAGAAAGGAAAGCTAAGCCCATGAATTGTTGGACCCTTGGATATATTAAGACGTATGGGGAAGTTGGCATATGAGCTAGCCCTACCCCGAACATGTAGCAAATTCATAACGTGTTCCACGTATCAATGTTAAGGAATTATAATTCGGATGCCAGACAAATAGGGGCATATGAGCGCATAGACATGCAACCAGACGTAACCTATATGGAGCAACCGGGAAGGGTTATAGATCGAAAAGGAACAAGTGCTTAGGAGAAGTGTTATCAAACTTGGCAGAGTTTTGTGGCAGAACCACAATATGGGAAAATTGACTTGAGAGTTAGAAGGCACAATGCTAGAAAAGTACCCCCATTTTGTTTTCTATCTGATTCCGGGACGGAATCCTTTTAAGGAGGGGAGACTGTAATAACCCCAAAATTTTTGGACTTTTTGTAGCCCTTATGAATAGTGGTTTTGCTGATTATGCTGAATAAGGAAACTTTTCATGCCACACTATGTAGGAGTTCTTTTAGTGATACTCTGAGATCATATTAGCATTCCATAATGTATATGAGGGTATGCAAAGATTGTTAGAATTTGAATTCGGACACTTTGATTTTTCCCGAAAATCCACCAGATACCGACATAATTAAGTATAAGGTAACATGATGAAAGAGATTTCAATTCAAGGATTATAAGAGAGGATCATAAAAGGAATATAAAATATTGAAAAAGGTTTAGGGGAACCCAAGTAATGGATCCCGGATATGATCCTTCAAACGATTAGCAAGAACGAACGATAAACGAGTCATAAAATTATTAAACGACAAGTAATGCAAGAGAGATTAGTGCAAGGATTATGGATGATAATCAAGAAATTAAGCAAGGATTAGCATAAGAAGATGCTTCCACCACCAAGTGATGACAAGTGGCAAATGATGAAGTCACCAAGATGATGTCATGCTTAGTCATACTCCACTCACTTTAATTAACCAACAAATCATCCAAATATCCCATTCACGTTATTTTCCACCACAAAAAACATTCAACAAAGAAAACACTCTCCCAAGAACATCTAGGTCTCGGCTTCTTCATATTTTCAAGGAGAAAAATTCCAAAAATCAAGATCCAAGCTTTGTTAATTTGTAAGGTAATTACCCAAGGTCCCTTATGATTAGATAAGCATATCCTAGGAGTTTAAGCTTATATTTCTTCATGAATCTCTTCCAATAAATCAAGGAAGAAGATGATGAATAGTGTTTTCAAGATTTCTAACTTTATTTTCTTTGATTTCCTTTAAGATCCAAGCATTCCTAAGCTATCTCAAGGCTTCTTAAGGCTTCCTAACTATTCTAATCACTCCAAGGAAGGTATAACCCCTCCAAACCCTAACTTTACTTTGAGTATTAAGTTTTTTTTTGTTTGTTATGGTTCATGAGAGGCATGGGTGTTATGTATTTAGAGATTGGTTGGTTTTGTGATGTTTTTGGAATGGTAAATCTTGGTAATTAGTTAATGAACTTAAGTATAGCTTTAGTTCATGTTTAGGGGTAGTATAAATTGGAAAATTTTGAGATGTTGGGACTGTTGTAATGAAGTATGGATGGAGTTTGGTTGTATTGGTGGTTATGGGTTGATTTATGGTTGATTGTGGATTGATTTGGAGTTGTACAAATTTGGTAATCGCATAAACATAGCCGTCGTAATGCCCGATTTACCTTAGACTGCTTTTGTTCTTAACATCAGGACCCGTGAACTCACTGTTAGGTTTCGACCATTGCCATGATTAGATAGTTCATGTTTCAAGCTTCGTTTTGATATGTGGTTTGCTTGAATCCGATGTACGGTTTAGGAGAAACGACCGTTTTAAGTAACGGCATTTCGCGAACGAACCATTACCCCTCACCTTACTTTGAAACCTTGGTTAAGGCCCTTAAATGACTATTTGGATTATGAAACAATTATGTAAAGTGGGTTAGACAGTTGGTTGGGTACTCGCGAAAGAATCGCCTTAAAACTCTTAATTGTTAATTTATTAAAAATGGTGGAGCCAAGGGTACTCGAGCGACTTAAGTGAATCGTTAAGCGCAAAAGCGAGCGTTAGAGTCTAGTTGGCTAAAGTGTAGATTCTTAAGCGACTTTGGTTTAATTCCAGCTTATATGATGTTTATAGGTTACCAGACTCATCCCAGGACTTTTACCACCCCCAGTCGCTCAGGCAAGTTTTCTACCCGTTATACTGTTGTTGTGATGTATATATGTATATGCATTATCTTGTGATAAGTGCATGATTGTTATTAGCAAATCTTGCGATATATTGGAGCATGTGATATGATATTTATATGCATGCTTGTTTCGTAATCTTGATATCTAATTGTTGATTCAATGCTTATAAGTTGCATAATACCTATGCTAGAGATAAGCAGTAGTTGCGTATACCCTTAGTATAGGGGACCCAAAGGTGAACATATTGCTAAACCGGGAGTCGATGTTCCCGAGTATAATATATATATATATATATATATATATATATATATATATATATATAGATATTGTAATAACCCAAAAAAAAAAAAATTTGAACTTTTTGTAACCCTTATGAATAGTGTTTTTGCTGATTATGCTGATTAAGAAAACTTTTCATGCCCCACTATGTAGGGGTTCTTTTATTGTTATTCTGAGATCTTATTAGTACTCTGTATGGTATATAAGTGTATGTAAAGATCGTCAGAATCCAAATTCGAACACTTTGATTTTTCCCAAAAATCCACCAGATACCGAAAGAATTGAGTATAAGGTAACAGGATAAAAAGGATTTAAATTCAAGGATTATAAGAGAGGATCATAAAAGGAATATAATGTATTGAGAAAGGTTAAGGAAACCCAAGTGATAAGATCCCGGGTATGATCCCTCAAACGATAAACGAAAACGAAAGTTAAGCGAACCGTATAACAGATCAGCGGTTATTAGCCAAGTAATTAGAAGCTAATCAAAGAGGTTAGTGAGGATGATGTCATTACACCAATAAGAAGAGGACAAGCATGGGAAGATGACATAGGATTGATGACCTAAGCATGACCAAAAGGGAAGAAAGTGTGGTTGATTTCAAGCCACACACAAATCACCATGGTTAAAAGGTAAATAATTAAAACAAAAGCAAAAACAACCAACCAACAAATCATTTCACCAAAAACACACGTTGACTTCCCATTTCAAGCAACAAAGCTCTCGACATCTTTTCCATTTCAAGAAGAAAAAAACCAAAATCCAAGTTCCAAGCTTCATTAATTAGTAAGGTAATTATCTAAGATTCCTTATGCATAGACATAGCTCTCCTATAAGTTTAAGCTTCAAATTCCTTCACAATATCTTCCTAAAATTCATGGAAGAAGAGGGTGAATAGTGTTTTTCAAGAACTTAAAATTTTGTTCTTGAGTTTTTGTTTAGATTAAGCTTTGGTAAGGACTTTCAAGGGTGATTCCAAGCTCCTTAGTTACTTTTACTCACCAAGGAAGGTATAATCTCATACCCTAGCCCTACTTTTGTATATTTATAGCTTTTGTGTTTGGTATGGTTCATGGGAAGCTTGATTATTGTGTATTTAGAGATGTGTTGGTTTTGTGATGTGTTTGGAGTTATAAACCTTGTTGATTAGTTAAAGAACTTAAGTAAGGCTTTTAGTTCATGTTGGGAAGCAGTATAAAATTGGAAATATTGAGTTGTTGGGGCTGTTGTAGCCTTGTATGTATGGAGTTGGGTTGTATGGTTGAATTGAGGTTGATTGGTGGTTGATTTGGAGTAGGATAAAAATTGATAATCGCGTAAACATAGCCGTCGTAATGTCTGATTTACTTTAGACTATTTTGTTCTTAACATCAGGACCCTAGAACTCACTGTTAGGTTTTGACCAATGCCATGGTTAGATAGTTCATGTTACGAGCTTCATTTTGATATGTGGTTCATTTGAATCCGATGTACGGTTTAGGAGAAACGACCATTTTAAGTAACGGCGTTTCGCGAACGAACCATTACCCCTCGCCTTACTTTGAAACATTGGTTAAAGACCTTAAATGACTAATTGGAGTATGAAACATTTATTTAAAGTGTATTAGGCAGTTGGTAAGGCACTCGTGAAAGAATCGCCTTAAAACTCTTAATGGTTAATTTATTAAAAATGGTGGAGCCGAAGGTACTCGAGCGACTTAAGAGAATCGTTGAGCGCAAAGCGAGTGTTAGAGTCTAATTGGTTAAAGTATAGATTCATAAGCGACTTTGGTTTAATTCCAACTTATATGTTGTTTATAGGTTACCAGACTCGTCCCAAGCCATTTATCACCCCCAGTCGCTCAGGCAAGTTTTCTACCCGTTATACTGTTGTTGTGATGTAAATATATGTATATGCATTATCTTGTGATAAGTGCATGATTGTTATTAGGAAATTTTGTGATATATTGGAGCATGCTGATATGGTATGTATGCATGTCTGTTTCGTAATCTTAATATCTAATTGTTGATTCAAATGCTTATAAGTTGCATAATACCTATGCTAGAGATAAGTAGTAGTTGCGTATACCCTTAGTATAGGGGACCCAAAGGTGAACATTTTTCTAAATCGGGAGTCGATGTTCCCGAGTATAATATATATATATATATTTATATATATTTATATATATATTGATATAGTTTTCAAAACTATTAATCGAATAAGGTTTATTCGATAACTTTATTTTATTTAATGAATATTAGTTTGAATATTCATTCGAGGACATATGACTCCGTGTATTTTATTAACGAATATTACTTTGAATATTTATTAGAGGACATATGACTCCGTTTATTTTATTAATGAATATTACTTTGAATATTCATTTGGGGAATTGATAAATAAGCTCCTGATTTTATTATTTAAGCTCCAAATCTTATTTTTAAGTTCTAAATGCCAGAACTACCCTTCTCTTTCTCTTGTGATATAATCATAAAAATAAAATAATGGACTTCTTTTTGGAAATAATACTAGCACAAAAGATTGCCCCAAGGTATAAGTATAATAAAGATTAAAACAAGGGCCAATTTAAATTTCCAACAAAAATGACCATAATCACAAAAGATTAATGCATCCAAATCTCGTCTCAAATCATAACACATCAGGTCTAATATGCCAAAATAAATTAACTACTTAAGCTATGAAAATAAGATAAGCAGCAGTCTTCTAGATGCCTTGCATTTTTCCTGGACAAGTACGAGAATTATGTCCAGTACCTTGACATTTACTACACTTTCTCATGTCATGAACCTCAAAAGCTGATGGATCACTGGTTGTAGAGCTCTTATTTTTCTTATTTTTTGAGCCAATTGGACGCCCTTTATGCGGAATCATCTCTGGTTCAAGTATTACAGGAGGTGCAACATCAAGAAATTGAGTAATTTGTCTTCTACTGTCTTCTTTTTGTACCAAAGGCAGCTTCTGGTATTTATCTTGAAATTCTTTAAGGAGAATGTCAATGTCATCATTTCGATGATTTAGTGAATTAATACTACCAATGAATGATTTTGTATCAATCCTCCATTGTGTATGAATGTCACTGAGATGCAATACACCTTCTTTGCTCAATTCTTTTATCTTGTGTGCACATGGAAGTCCCATAGAATTTGAAAAATGAGACTTGCAAGTATCGATCAAAGCTCCCGGCGTTGTTGCTAACTCATATTGTTTATATAACTGACTAAGAGAAAATACTGAAATGCGACAAACAAGTTCTCGAAATAAAGGAATACGAAACTTATGTGGCACACGCACCTTTTCGCTTGCAACTCTTTCTTTGATTTCTTGGTACTGATTTTTGATTGCAAGAGAAATCTTATCTTTTACATCACGAAAATCACCTGTACACCTTTTTAATGTCTAATTTCCATACGCCATCTCTTTTTCTTTTTCCCCAAACTTCAAAAGGACAATCAATTAATCTAGATCCAGTCACTTTTCTTTTTTTTTCCTCGGGTGGTTTCTTTGATTGATATTTGCCTCCCCTATCGCATCCAATAATGACGTAACAATCTGTTTTCGACTTTTTAATCTTTGTCACAAATCCTTGCTTAAAAACAATTTCACGAACATTACTGAGAAGTTCCTCACGAGTTGAAAAATTATTTGTTGAAATAAATAATAGTGTATCACACCCATTTGTGCTTTGATTTTCCATTGTAGAATCATCTAATACAAATGACAATGATAAAAAAAATTCAACAAAAATTATGCATGATGCAGAATATATATAAATTAAGAATAAATCTTAGATTTCTACATAGTGAATATGTCAAAATAATTCATTCAAAATCACACTTTTGGAGTAAAACCTAGTTATAGAATTACCTTTTTCATTAATCTGATTTCCATGCCCCAACTCATATGATTCATAGAGTTCTTCCACATTTTTCGTTCAAAGAAGTTGGATTATATCGTTAAGATCTGCTAAAACTTCGTCTCCAGTTTCTTCATCCATGCTTTGTGTTTTTTGGAGAAGAAATTATTAGAAGACAGAAGGTTTATGTAATGAAATAATTTAGGGGAGTGTTGTTTGGCAAAGAGCCTTGAATACAGGATTTTTTTATTATATCACAAGAGAAAGAGAAGGGTAGTTCTGGCATTTAGAACTTAAAAATAAGATTTGGAGCTTAAATAGTAAAATCAGGAGCTTATTTATCAATTCCCTTCATTTGAGGACTTATGACTCCGATTATTTACTAAGTAATATTCTTTATTTTATTAAAGAATAATGTTTCGATAATCAAACTTATTTTTGATTATTCAAATAAAGATAGTACTTTCGTATAAGTATATCTTTGGTTATTTAATACCCATTTCAAGTATGAGTTTTAACACTTCTACTTCGATTATTTTTATAGAGATTATCCTTTTTGGGAATATTATTTAAATAATAATATTCAGATATTTTCTTATATATTGAGACTGATTTATTTTAATAAATCAGCAGTACTCCAAACATTCTTAAAAATGTTTCGAGTCTTCAAAATGATTTTTAAAAGTTAGAGCGGATCCCAAAACTCATTTTTTTATATTTAAGATCTTTCTTTCAAAGGGGATTTAAATACTCGCTCAAAACCTGAGGGATCCGGCTCTGTGGTGTATTTTATATTCGCAACGAGGTTGCTATTTTGATAAATGAATTGATTACTTACCCAACGTTCGGGAAGTAAGTCCATCTATTGAGTCGGCATAAGCAACATGGGCTCAGTGGGCGTCCATGAAAGTGTAAGTGGCTTAGTGGGAGTCCATCAAATGCGTAAGTGGCTGAGTGGCAGTCCAGCATAAGGTCCTATTGCGGCCAGGGTGATGACCAGTGGGGAATTCGTCCATCTACTAGTAGAAAAGGTTACTTATTGGTATCTTTGCCTGATCAGCAAGATATCAGGTTTATGCCA